>NW_019213096.1:192045-212075 GCF_002532875.2 Varroa jacobsoni | reverse complement strand
ATAGTAGTATTCATTTTGCTACAATCATTTAATATGTTTAAGTACTATCAGCCGATATCAGGGGTTTTCATTTTCCATCCTAGCTGTGGGCTACACATACAGACAGATGTCGCTGTTGGTATTGATAATATAATTGCAGTGCACCAGTGGAGAGCGCGTCATTTTTAAACAGATCTTTAGCATCAGTCTCGTTTAGCAGCCTGAGCCTGAAAAAACGGCATCGATACGATAGCCGTAGATTAATTAGAGAATAAACTTTTGGACCCACCTACTTCTAATTCATTGCGGGCCGGGCAATTGTTTTTAAGCATTCTTAAGTGGTCCTAGTAAGAAGTGACATCCACATAGTTAGCCACACTTTTGTTGCCAGCGTTCTTTTATACTGAATATATTCCCTATGTTCGGAGACAGTGCTATACTGAACAGCAACAACTGACCGGAAACATTCATTACTATTCCTTTTAATTACGATCGCCACGTTTATCAGTTTCAGATCCGTTTCATTGTCATCTCGTTATCATCATCCACGTCACGTACTGTTCATTTCGAGTATGAAAACATCGATTTTTCGTCCGGATTTTTTGTTCTTTATATCGTTATCAATGGCTCATACTATTGACCTCCCAAAAATGCATACAATAATAATACGTGACCCCGAGAAGCAAAAATATGGGGGTACCTATATTCACACCTTAAATACGCTCGTTTGATCTCATTTTTAAGCATGATTTAGTTATCGCGTCTAAGCGGTGTTTCTCAAGTTGCACTTTGACTGCTGTAGTGAATCTATTGGTGCGTGTGTGTGTGTCTATGTTTGTGTGTCTGTGTGTATGTGTGTGTCTGGCTGTGAACGAGTGTCTATCGCTGTCTGCATGTGTGTGTGTGTGTGTAAGAATATAACAACTGTGATAACCCTAATTTATACATTATCATAGTTATTACTTGCGTTTTTCAACGAAGTAATCGACACGCTATTTTCCAACCTTCTTTCAGTCCTTGTTCTATTATACGCCAACAAGAGTGAGTGTATTTGATGTTAATCGTTTTCTCTGCCAAAAGTCATCTGCATTTATGCATTTTGTTGATGTAGAACCGCCGCGAAACTGCGGTGGGAACTAAAGAGCGAGATAAGAAGTAACCACATACGAACGTAACTGGTTCCATCTACGCTTAGTGCCTTGTCTACTGCTGTCGAAATTGAACCAGAAATCATACATATAACTACTATCTAGCTAATATATGTATAATATGTATCTAGAACATCAGTATGGCGGCGGGTAATTGCAATTATACGACCAAAGTATACGCGCATATATCTTCTTTGTATGTCTGCTTCCATTTATGATTGTATGTTTTATAACGCATTGCGTCTGTGTGTATGTATTTACGTTGTTTTGTTTGACAAACTTAAATAATATACGTGTCTCGTCACTGCCTCGTTTTTATAGGCAGCCTGAACCCAATGGTAAGCGGCAACTATTGATGACAACGCTTTGCTTTCATTATTTTCGTTCTTTCTGAAATGCGCCTCTGGAGGTAAACGGATAGGTATTTGCCTATGTGGGCGTTTCTCTCGAGTTTCCCCCCTGGTTCGTCACGAGAACAATATCATACTATAGTTATAATCACAAATGCCGAGAATGTTCCAGCTGTTGTTCTTAACGCTAGCGTTAGTGTATAGGCTGCGTTCGCATTTTTCCGCGACCCCGTCGTTCACATGCTCCTCGTGGCTCCTCAATGCAGCAACATAACGTTTGCTTAAGCGAAGTACATAACTTTCAGTGTTTCGGGATGCACCGTGACTGCACGAGCCAGTGCCACCACTGTTCGATCATCTCCGTTCGACGACTGGTGGCTCCCCTCGCCGCTAGAGAAACAAACACAACAGGTCGTAAACGGAAAATGTTAAATTAACTTCTACCGTACTATTATATACAATAGAAGTGATTTGTACTAGCAAACTTTTGCAAAGAGATTACAAAATAATACCGCCTCGCAATTTTAACCAGTAATTCAATTAAAATAATACAGCCGTACAAACTGAATATCAGCTAATGTTATTCATTCACCAAACTATCTGACATGTGTCGTTCACAACCAGTTTGTTGCTGAGGGAGCACATACATGCATACCTGAAACATGGAAGCTTTGAACGAAAACAGCAAGAATGACTGAAGATGGCACTGTTCTCTACTATCATTATCATAATCGTTTTCAGATTACACATTATATGAAAGATATATATATCTTATATATAGATATATATATATATATATATATACATCAGCATAACATTGACACACAAATAAATCAAATTATAACAGCCTAGAATATGAGCGAAGATAATATAACTGTGCAGCAAAAGAAAATACGCATCATTATGGTCCTACCATATACTGGTAATCAGCCTAGGAAACGATGTTAACGGTGATATGGAGTCAATAAGTGGTAGCTGACGTTTCTTGATGTTTCTTCTTTAGTTGTAGTCATTTGTCTTTGTGATTGGCTATGGTGGGATTCACTCACAGGAGGTTCATCGATTTATTTACCCGTTCGACGTTATTTGTTATCAGTTCACTCGAGCGGAACGTCGGTCTATTCAGTTGCCAGCTTTCTTGGGCATCTTACATATCGCGGGCATCCACTCAGGCTCTTTGTTCCCTATATGTTCTTTCTCTGCATAGTGGTATCGAAGGCGTCTCAACGCCGTTATATAAATACATCGGTTCGTCGATATCTTCTTCGAATGTCTTCATTACTATTAAATTTATATTAAAAAATTATAGCTGTAGTACAGGTTGATTTAACGAGGAATCGATAGGTCGCGCCGATGAATCAACAGCATCGAGCTACTACTATTCGGGCAGTCATTAGATGTAGCTATGGCTCTTGGCGGCTTGCGACGGTGGCGCCAACGCTCACCGAACTGCGTCGGTTGAAGTGGAGCTATTTGAACATGTATCGCTGGAAACGAACTTCCGACCGGTGAACGGGAAGTTGTGAGAGTCTCGAAATTTTATGATTGCTTTAGTTTTCTTCGATAGTAAATAGCAGTAGAATGTAAAGTAATTCTTGGTATTCTTGCTAGAAATGGTCTTTGTTGCTGCCATTCACAATTCACAATATAGCAGATCTTCTTTTAACTTTATGTCCTTTACGAACCCCACCCCGAAACACAAATAAAAGTATTGCTCATCTTAAAAGATCTTTTTTAATGTTGTCGACAAAATCTAGGCGAAATACATGACTTTCATGGTATTCATATGAACAGCAACTGCCCGTGCCAAAGCGATAGGATTATTGTCGTCTCCGTTTGTTGAATGGTGACTCCCGTCGCCACTTCATTGCGAAAAGTCGATATTGAACAAATTGTGTCGATAGATGATTTGAAACAGGTAGAAGGATGGGACCATAAAGGCGTAAGCGACGAGACATTGAAGAATCAATTTAAAACAACGTGAAGGTGGTGTAGATGAAGATTTTTTTTTGTCACGATGTGAAGTTGTAGCGGTGACAGAGGTGGTTGAGGTTTTGGTGAAGGCAGTTGTGGTAGTGGGAGCAACATCAATATCATCATCATGACCATGATCATGACCAGCAACGGCAACCGAGAAACAAACATGAACAAAAAATCCGAGAGAAAACCAAACACATTTTAACGTAAGCGGCGTTTCAAGCACAACAGTACCTAGCAGTTAGGGTGCACAGAGTGGCATTATGACAACTATATGACGCACTTGATTTCTGGTGAGTGTCGCTAAAGGTAAACATGTTCTGCGTAATATATACACGTAGCAAAAGTTTGCCTTGCAATATCATTCACTGTCTATGCAATGGCTCTGTCCGATATATTAAGGAAAAAGCAGAAAATTAGAAAAAATATTCTGATAGCTGGCCTTCCTTTCGCGACACCCCTAAACCCATAAATGTGAACCAAGAACAAAATGAAGAGAGCCAACGATCTCCTTTTTATTCGCTAGACTGCAAGAAACAAATTTCTAGGAAATCTAAAAAATAAACTGTACATTTATCTCGATCATTGTAAACAACAAGGTACGAGGTATGTATTAAGGGATGCACAAATGGGCGATTTTACAAGCACGTTTACTATGTGTATGGCTAGTTAAGCCTGGGTAAGACCATGGCCCCTTTATCTTGCAGGGTTCGTGCAATAAAATACTGTAAATATGAAATATAGCAAAAAAATGTATATAGCAGGATGATTCTTGTTTCTATAGCAGTAGCATGCAGAAGAAGTACAGAACAAAGAGTAGTTTGACAAGGTATTAATTTCCATGATCATATACTACAAGTAAATACACAATTATATAATATTATTATTACAAAATCTGGTTTCACTCACTGTAGCATATCGTATATACTACACTTTATCGTAGATCAGGATGGGGTGTAATAATCGTGTAACTACTATTATCAGAAAGATAACACGTTTTAAACACAAATGATTTTCGCTTTGTACGCTCTCCGCACGTTCGAAGCAATTTGTTAATATTATCGTACCTGTCGTGCTCTTTCTCGACGAGATGGTATCGTGCACGGAACGCTACCAGATGAGCGTAGTACGCAGGCGCTGGAATTGATACTGAGCGTGTACAACGTACATACGTGTGACACAATTGGTAGGTGAGACACTGCAGTTCGTCGGCTGTGAACTGATTGTCGTCCCAGAGCACATGATAGTGCGAAGGTCGCGATGTGCCCTGGATACCGGCATGAGAACAAAGGTAGAAATCAAACTCGGTTGGGTGCGTGATACCTACATCGACCGTCGTGCCAGCAGGAATATTGCCTGATTTTCCCATCTGCTCTTTGCGGTCTGCGCAGAAAAGACGAGTGTGGTGGCGTTTCTGGACTACTATTAAGGTGATTCCTGTTTTCAAAAAAGGAGAGACGACAAAACCACCGAGTTATTCATGAATACCATCGAATGCTAGACATAAATAAGAAATATATTGCGGATCACTGTCGTAGGATTCAAGTTTAATACCTAAAGAACTGCCTATCAAATTTTCTCTCCAAGCCAGAACTAAACGTATCTTAATATTCTATGGCATTGCTAAATAATAATGTAATAGTACTGTATGAAACATTCCTTCGCTAAATCATACGGATAAATTTACTTGTCTTAAAAGTAGATTCGTTTAATTGCGTCCAAAGCAAGATTATTTTGTACTCATTAGTTGCCAACGTCATAAAAATCATACCTGGCTTATAATCATACTCCAACTGTAGGCAAGCAGACCGAATGGCGATTAGCTCGTGGTGCAGAACTTGGTGGAACTGGCCTTCCGATACTCCGTCCCGGTAAAAAATTATTCGATTCGGTTTGAAGCGCGTTGATCGATAGAACTGTATTAGAAGTTCCTTGACCATCGAAGCGAGATCCTGAATAATTTCTTGTCGATGTTGCTGTACTCGTACAGTGGCCGCATACCGGGACGGATGAGCATCCATCGATCCTACGACAGCGGCAATCGAAGGTTTTTTATTGTCCCCAGCAGGTGGGTGAGTAACGTCACATCCGAAGAAAATGACAGGCTCGTTGAACACTTTTGGCCGGATAGACGGTACAAGGATTGAGTTGATGCCACCGAGTTTGACATTGATCTTTAGGCATAGGTTGGAGAGGGTCTGCGGTGATGTTTTGTTAACGTTTTTCGCCTGCACGCATTGCGTAGCCATACCGAGCACGGTGTCGCCGACGCGTTTAACTTCGGCGTACACTGGCGTCTTGCCTGGCAGCACGACGACCACCAGCTGTAAGCCCTGAAACGTCGTTTTCAGGTAGCGGAACATTGGTTCTACCTGATCGGGGCCAGAGGCATATTTGCAGAAACACGGCTGACCGATAATCGGCATGCCAGCATCGCTCGATATTTTCTGCAGCTGTTGCGTAAAACTGCGTAGGGCATCCTCGCGGCAGCCCCGCTGTGGGGCAAAGCACGCGATAGCCCATATACGGATCTCGACACCGGTGTGGAACTGTTTGCCACGCATGTCCCACACGCCGCTGTTGGGCAACGCCAGAGCTTTGGTGCGTCCACCGTACTGCAGCTTTGGCGGAGGCAGCACCCTCCCACGAACCTCCATCATAGTATGCGCGATAGACAGACCAAACTCCTGCACATAGGGATCCTTGTTGAAGTCGGCCTTGCGAACGAGGTTATTGATCTCACGTTCACGGTCCGGCGCGGAACGGGCGGTTGCCTTGATCATCGTCGAAGTCTGTAGGTCGGTGAGCTTCTTGATGCAGCGCTGTCCAGCCACCACATTACACACCTCCAACGGGAGGTATGTATGCTTGTGTTCTTGGCCCACCTGCAAGCATGGGAAATGCGGGTAGCGCAACTTCATCTTGTACTTATCAAGAAAATATTTAGCCACGGTACACTCTACCGTTTGGCCATTCTCGAGCTGCAGCGGGAACGACTGTAGTTGGGCGGGTCGACGCGTAACGTTGCAAACACGATATTTGCGGCGCATTGACCCGCAATGCGTAATCTCAATCTTGAGCCCCTTGATCTCTTTGGTGAACTTCACACGCTGTGAATCGGTGAGCACCCGCCGTTGTTCGGCTGGCTCTCGAAGCTCGAGTACTTCGCACATGAACTCGATGACTGGCTGTGCCTTGTAGAAGGCCGTTGCTGATACATCGATATTGAGCATCATCTTCCATTGCGAGGGCCGAACAGACTGATGGAAACCAAACCACACTTCACGGCCACCACCCAGTGGATGAAAATAGCCTTCTGGAGTACTGAAGAAGGAACGACCAACTGGTGTATACGTCATGGAAGGTAGATGGCGCATCACCACATCCATAGCCTGAATAGCGTCTAGTGGGATGTTACGAGATCGCCCTTCTAGGGCTTCTTCAAGACCGTACAGGCTCACTTGAGCCATCCATTTGATTGCTACGCGAAACACTCGGTCTTTGCCCTCGCCCGGAAGGGTTACTTCAAGCTCTACCTTATCTTTTCCAATAGGAAGATCATCTCTTGTGTACATATTTTTACGGCCATCAAATACGGGCTTTTGGTTACCGAAGATTTTTGAGCAAGACTGCACCATTGTCTCGATGATTTCACGATTTACTTTACGCGGGCATTTGTCCGGGGTGATTGTGACATCGTAGTGATGTAGGTAGCCACGGGGCATTGTAATCTGGAAGTGGTTGGCACGCAGCATAATTGGCCGACCTTCGGTGCCGACGTTAGGTCTGCGTGGGCAGACGAAGTTGAGTTCCGAGGGTGGAGGCGGCGGCGCTCCCATGCCGACATTGAGCGGAACCACAGCACTACCAGGCGGTGAAAGAGGACCCTGAGGTCGCGCCACTGGAAGCTGAGTGCCCGGCGCTCCCATAGCGCCTAATGCACCACCGGGGGTCACTGGACCACCCGCTGAAATAAGTGAAACAAATCTGCATTACTAATTTGTGCTTATAATAAGAGTTATGATACATCGTTCATTATCAATACAATAATGTCGTCCCTTTATGCCGATATCTGTTATACCTGCATGGGTAATAATTTGTGCTTCATTCGAACCATGTGGGACATCATATTTGAGGAAGGTATTCGAGTATTGTTCGGTCAAATGTCGTTTTTCGTACTCAACTGAGACTTGAAAGAGCAGGCTAAGTGCCTTAGCTTTGAAAGCTATGAAATCTCGAGTGAAATAATTAGCGCTGCACAAAAATTAAATGGTGAGCTGGAATGTTTTCGTTTACATTTATAGAGTGCATACATGTTTCCGTTACATTCGTTACGTGTTTAAATATCACTGCGGATATCAGATGGTAGCCAAGCAATCAACATCCATATAGAAATAACTAATGTGCAAAGTAAGATCGATGCGTGCGTCCAGCAGTGGTCGCGTTAAGCACTGCGCCCTTCGCTGTTCTTCTTATAGACCATTTTATTTATTTAACTGTTTTTGTATTTGTGTTACTCGATAGTTGATCTATTTCACACTGTCATCGCAGTCATAAAGGTAACTATTATTTAATGTCAACAGAAAACAGACCCTATGCAGTCGACAGGTCAACCTTAACTTACTTCTATACAAACAGTTTTTCCTTCAAATAGGTCCTGAATAAGCATTCCTGATACTAGTGCCTTATAGGGCCTCTTCTATTAGTAAAGAAATAGGATTCCGTTCCCTTATGGAATTGTGGGTCACAACACTGAAAGACGCTATTTCATACGCATCCATTCTTTACAACCTTATATAGAACTCCTATTTAATGAACACCTATTGTATGTGCAAAACAAGCCAATAACTAAGTCGCAGTGTGATACAAGGGCAAAATCTTGTTCATTTAAAAAACGTATTTAAATCCACATCACTGGTATCTTCAAGAAAGTCACGATATGGGTAGGATTCTGAGTAAGGAAGAAAACGTTGTGAAGAACAACAACTTGACTTAAACAATACTTCCGCATCGGACCATAGCCTAAAAGATTCGTCTCTCTAACTGGCGATAAGTATTAAGTCTGTAAGTGAAGATAAATATTTTTCAAAATTACTCATTAAAAATCACGGAACACTTACAGCAAAATTGCACTAGTTCGATGCGGATTAATACAGTACCCTTCAATAAAAGCATAGTCAAAACTGCTGTGTTCAGTTGTCTGTGTAGGAGTGTCGTTATTTTCTGATACCTGTTTTCCAAATAAATATGAGACTACATAAAATTCTCGATAAGCTTTAAAATAATAGAATACATATTATTTCTAAATCTAACATATATCCTAAATCATGCTCATAGGGTACATCAATTTAATCGTGTCAGAAAGGAAGCAAAAAAATATTTTGAGACAATTATACGAGATTAGATGTGCTGCTGTCACAAAAACATGCCTGCCCCCTTTTCTCTTACTGCCATTGCATAAAATGTTTATTATTTGAGATCGATCAATAAGACGGCCAGTGTAGAAATACAGAATGGACTGGAAACATGGTCTGTTGTAGGGAAGAAAACACGGGTGGGGAGAACGGCAAACAATTATCTTTTGCTTTCACTCCATCGTATCAGTATGTGGCTAGGTTCTTCTTTGCGACTGTCACCTGGTTTTTCTCCATCGTTAATGTTCGGCCCGCCAAATGCTTGCGCCTAGATGCAGCCGAAAGATGCGCAGATATGAAACTCAAAAGATATCAAAGACGAAGTTTGTATACTCCGCAGCTGTCTGATAATGGCCAATAGCATCCTTCGATCAGATCCCTGTCAGTCAATACGTCAGAGATATCTGAAGTTGTTGATACAATTATGCGAAGAAATGATATATATATATATATATATATATATATATATATATATATGAAGAGAGAGAGAGAGAGAGAAAGAGTTACTGTCCATTATTAAACTCATTAAAAAAGAGATAAGATAGAATCCAGATATTAACCACCGACAAATCAGAAATGTAGTTCACTGTTTTCTACGAATATTCATTATAGCAGGCAAAATTTAAGTTTTTATATCCTCTGTTACTCAGGAATGTTTTCCATAAAGTATTATAGGTCAGTGAAGTTCAAATAGATTTCGCACAAATTAGTTTTTCGTCCTCAATGATCCAAGAACGTAAGCAGATAGCAAGTAAATTTATTTACTCAAAATCGTGCACCTTAATAGATGTATTAGTTACACCACTTGATCGACACAATTTTAGAGAAGAAATCACAGCAGAACCACCGCACGTTCTAGGCTTACTATTTCATCTGTGTGACGTATACTCTAGTAGTCAGCCCTTCAGCTAATCACACAAAAATCGGGCGCACTTTAGGAATTAAACACAGTAAGTTAATCATACAGGGAGTCGTGAAAGTGGTCCGGTTCCACAATATCCAAACGTCATCATATGGTATTATTTGCAATAGTTTTGGTATGGCATCCAGGACAAAAGATGCATTGTACGTACGTATCTTTGCACATAATTGTGCCGCTAAATTTGAGCATTTAAGCGTAGCAAACTGCAAAGGGTATCAACGAATTTTGCGATACTCACCTATTCAATATAGATCATAGGTGTCTATGATTACCCAAAATATCACGTGTCTATTCACAATACGAAATCATAGAGGTCCTCGTTTACAAGACGCTACCAATAATAAACGAAATGGAATTCCATCCCACATATTTTCCAATCGCTTACAAAGATCTGCTCATATAGAGGTTTTATATAGTTACAATTAGCCGATTAAATATTTGATATATCCCTGCGACACAGGCTAACTACCCATATTCCATCTACTAACACGAAAACAACTGAAAAAGTTCACTCAGTGAAATTCGGTCACCGAACGCTTTTCTTCGTCATAACGACTCATTGCTACTCGGCGTCTCTTAGGCCACACTCGACGCTTGGGACTGTACTTGAATACAATATGGAGCTCTGATGACCAAGTTCCCTTACAACCCCCCAACGGACTATCTCTCCTCCTTTTATAAGTTCAGCCTCGAGCTTTACGTAAGAACGTACAAATGACATCACACATCCCACGATTACAATACGCAATGCGTTCAGTCATCATACTAGCGGTGTTTAGCAACAGTGCGACGATGAGCATAAGTACTCACTCGGGGGCTAGAGGCCCTACACATATAAACAAACACTCACAAACGGACGCAAAGACGGCAAGCCAGTTATAAAAATTCAAAAAGCTGTGGGATAGATTAAAACGCACGCGAAATACCAAATAGCACGAGGTGTAGGTAATACCAGAGGCCGCGTCTGCTTTGAGATTGCTGCCGGTACTACAGAATAGAGATGAGGTGCGAGAGAGAGGGGGGGGGGGGGTGAAAGAGACGGCTTTCCTTAGGCCTATTGGGATGTGCTCGTTCCATGAGGGTCAACACGTCGGCCATATCCAGGCAACGACCCCAGATCCTGGCCTCACTAGTAGCATTCATAAGTATGGCGGCGGCCCATTGAAGAGCCAATCCTATGAGAAGGAGTTTGAAATTTCGTACACAAGAATATATTTACATGCTATACACGTATATTACTTACGCTGGCCGATGGGATACATGGTAGTTAGTTGAATGGATGTTAGATACGGTCAATCGCTGTGAATCAGATTGTTGTTGGTGCAACGCCTGCAGTGAAGACCACCAGGTCTTTCGTGTTTCGTGCAGAATAATGAAGAGCTGCACGATTTTTCGAATTACAAACACACGCGGCGAACACAGTCACACAATATCTCATTAAGCGAGGCTTGAGGTTCCCGTTTTCTTTGCGCAGTTGATTGCCTCTCAAGCGCTCTTTCTCTTGGAAGGGTCGGGCCAACAGATTCACAAGCACCGTATCCAACAAGCTGAGCCTAACCCTTCAGCAAGATAAGACCTTAACGTACTTCCGCTCCTCTGCTTCGCTTCGCTACGTTACTTGGTTCGTATCCGTTAACGATCGTTGCCTGTCGCGTTCACAAATGTGACAACAGCATTCGTCGCACTCAGTCCGATTGATTGACCTTACGTGAAAATAGCAAAATCGTTTTTGCTTGCCGCTAGTCCACACAGCCACCAATCCTCGATCGCAACACAACTACTGAAGTCTCGTATGACCTCGTTTTCTTTCACACGTACTGTGCGTGTTCTTTGTGTGAATCTGTCGATCCAGCAGCAGTATTAGCAGCATCAGCAGACTAGCTGAATCTACTTAAAATTTCCCTTGGTACGGCTCTTCTAGCGAACACAAATCCGTGATTATTAAACCCTGTGTGTGCTGCCGGTGCTTGTTGCTGTGATCTTGGTCGTATTTATTGATGGTGCTATTGGTGACGGCGGGTGGTGCCGTTGCAGCGCTGTTGTAACACCAGCAACACTCGCAGCAGCTATACTGCGACCGGTTCGGTAGGGCGAACAGGCTCGATGCTACCACTCACAGCAGCAAAAGGCAGACAGCGACGAGACAGGACCTCCCTCGGCCGGCAGCAGGACCACGACACACAGCCAGACGGACGGACGGACGAACAAACTCTCTCGTCCAGTCAGTAAGCAGCCGCCCAAACTGCCTCTCGACTACTGCTACTACTACTACTACTACTATTGCTGCTGCTGTGGCCACTTGCACTGCGCTACTCTACGGCGATATGATGGTGGAGATGATGGTGATCGTGATTATGATGATGATCCTGCTGCCGCAGCAGAGCACACAACGCCCGCTAACCAGGCGACACTCGCCAAGTCATCTCACAGTGGAAGTAGTAGCAGCAGCAACAGCAGCGCCGCCGGTAGCGACCGATACAACTAGCGCCCTCACAGGAGCACACGACCAAACAACACACGTCCTGTCGATGCAGCGGCGGCAGCAGCAGCGGCGGCGGCGAGACGACACAACCAAGCGAACAACCGGGCACAGGAACCGCACACACTACTTACAGGCGCCCGTATCCGTCCCGTACACACAGGTCTTCTAACAGCAGTTCTCTTTTTGTTCTTGCTTCTCCTGCCGTCTTTACGCCGTCCCAGCAGTGACAGCAGTTTATGGGCCTGTGATACTTCGTTTTCGTCGTTGGCGGCAGAGGCACCGGCGATGGCAGTGGCAGTACCGGTGGCGGCGGTGGTGGTTCGCGGCGGCGGCGGCGGCGGCGGCGGCGGCGGCGGCGACGACGACGACGACGACGACGACGACGACGACGACGACGACGACGGCTAAATGTGGAGGCTCTCACGAAAACGGCCGCCAACGAGGAGCCTAGTATGGCCGGGTCACTCACCAGACAGAGCGCGCTTACCTAGCTGGTTGGCTGACTGATATAGCTGAACAGCGACAAGGAAAACGAACGTGCGCTCGTTACTGCCTAGCCCTTTCAAAGCGCTGCAAGCGCCACTCAGAACCAGTCACAGTCGTTGCCTGTAGCATATATCGTTCACGTAACCCAGACACACATGTTTGCAGACGACAACGATCGCCAGCCAGTGCACGGAGGGAAAGGAAGAAAGGACGATGACCATAGCTATCTTATGATGGCGGCCTCCCGCCAACAGCGGCCAAAGTAGAACGGATAAGTTTAGGAGCCAAAGGGAGAGAGACGGAACAGCAGATGGTCATGAGGAGGAGGAGGAGGAAGAGGAGGAGGAGGAGGAGGAGGAGGAGGGGGATGAGGAGGAGCAAGTGTCCCGCATGAGCAGCCGCAGCACGGCGATCAACCCAGCACAAATAACATAGGCACACATTCGTATTAAACCGGAGCACAAACCACACAGACCAATTGCACAGATAGATTAAGTAGATAAATAAATAGATTAGATAGATATATAAATTAGATTAAATAGATGGATAGATAGATTACGTTAAATAGATCAGATAGATTAGGTGGATATATATTAAATTAAATAGGTTAGATTAGATTTGATTTGATTAGATAGATGTTGGTGGTAAGCGCATCCAGTGAGTCAATCGCTGCGAGCCGCCCTAAAAGCCCCTAGTTAAAAGCCTGTTCCACTAATAATTTCAGCTATAGGGAGCGCGAGGACGTCATTTTAGTATACGCAAAAGGAGTGAACGAACACGGCCGTGTGGCGAAGTCGGGGGCGATCCTAACGGCAAGCAGCCACATTGACGGCGCATGCGTGTATCGCGTCGGCTTACATATTCGGCAACGGCCAAATTTCAGCAAAGGTTTCAGCACCTCGAGGGGAGCACCTGCGTCCATTTGGCACGCAGTACAAGTACAGCCTACCTAGAGATCAAAAGCAAGGGAACAAACTAAACAAGTAGATATTATAATAAGATTTCTCTTCTTTCGAGTACCGATAGTTTCGTCACTTAAAAAGATATACTCTCTATGTAGTTGTATTAAAAGTGTTTGCACTGACCCTTATCACTGAGTGCGAATCTGCACTAATAAATGGCGGCATTATTGACGTCTATGGATAAAAGTAAGCTATTAAAATACCTACTAGATATCGGAGTATGGAATTCCATACTTTGTTGAACGACTGGCTATTATTAACAAACTAATACGTCCGAGCCAGTTGCAATTACCGTTTGTTGGACACCTGTACCCTAAACATACAATACCATACAATACCAATATAGAGTTAGATGGATGAAAGTAGACGTCGAGGTAATTGCGTGCACTATATTTAAATTTTAACGTAGCGACAGGACTATAGCAATTTTTTATTTTTTCTTTTTCCAACTTCGTAAAACTATATTTTTTATTATGAATATTTTCTATTAACAACTCTACTCAATGGGCGTAATCATCTGCTAAGTGACGCATAATATGTGCAATGCCATTGAATTAACTTCAATTAACATTCCATTCCAAAACATTGCAGCCAAACGATCCTATAAACACTCAATCAACTAAATCACAAAAATAACTGAAACAGCAATTTTGTGCCTACCAGAAAAGGGTTATCTAACTTCGGAAGTTAGCACGTATCGAATTCGCAACCTTTTTTCCTATATTTAGCCATTAACTTCACAACAGAAGCTAACTCTCCTCACCTCAGGGACGATCGAATCTTAAAAGAGCACGATATAAAATCCCTGGTTTGGAATGAGGGTAAAGAAAACATGGCAATTACTATTAATGATTATCACTACTTACTCTAAGAGATTATCTTGTTCCCTCTAGATGGATAAAAATTGGTCGCATTTCATGTTTCTTTTTTTACCAGACAACGCGCCTTTGTAAAGTCATTGAAATGCTTTAAATTGGATCTTGTAGCGTAAAGTACCTATATATTTCGTTTTTTTTTTTTTTTTTATAAAATATCCCAACTAACAGCAGATAAGTTGGAAAAAAATTGGAAGTTCTATCGACACAAATTATATTTACAATCAAAAACCTTCAAATTAAGTACTGCAAGTAACGTTAAACGTCTTTGAATCCTCTCTTACGCTGTGACTAGTAAATATACAGATGTCCCTTGATGTGTCGGCATTGTTAATGGCTACCATGAGCGATTACTCTATTTTCCATCCCACGCATCCATACAATGCCAATACTGATTAAGCTTTACAAGGTAATACAAAAGCAAACATCAGAGCTAATACCTTTTCCTAAGGGAGTTGGCATGCTTGATTGTCGCTCGCTCCACTAGGAAATCAATGTGTCTGTTGTTCATTATTTTATGTTTATTATTAATGTGTTTATTATTTAATGTCATCCTGTTTATTATTTGTTTAAGATGTCTATTATTAATCTCATCCTCTAGGAACTAGCTTATACGGAACGCATTAGGTTAAACTTTGAAATTTAGATAGAATATCAATAATCGTTATTTTCACGGGTGAAACAATCAATCAATTCAGGATTTTCACACTTAGGTGTGATCATTATTTGCTATTCTCTGTCCATAAGAATAAGGTAGAATCAAGTCGAACTAAACTAACTCTCGCGAACAGTGAGGTTTGACTTGACTCGACTAATAACAATTCTAACTTGCGTGCAAATTATAAACAATTATTTGATATGGTTTAATTTATATGAAAGACAAGATTATTGAGTAGTATACGCGTTCCTCCACAATAGGCATCTTAACAAGGATACCCACAGGAATACACCTGAGAAATTCCTTGTTTGTACAGTTTCAGTTATCGACTACCAAACACATCATAGTGAGCTGGCTGGTGTTTACAATTTTGCGTAGCTATGCTCTTTTGCTTTTTGTTGTAATTTAAGTAAAATTATAGTTTGTATTATTCGTAATGATATTAGACAGCAGCTACTTCAGTACCCCATGGACGTTTTTTCCTATCATTAAATGGTATCGTCCCACATTAAACGACTTCAAACATTTTCAACAGCGGAAGCCTCTTTCGCGAATCGCACCATCGCGGAAAACAAGCGGCCTGTCGCCGCTAACGCCCTCTTTCTTGTAACACTGTTGTTGCTGGATATAATCGTTCGGGCAACGAAATCCACAATTGCCATCACCTAAAAGCCTTTCTCACAAGCGAATAGAGCGACACATTTGCTCTAAGCAGTCATATCGTCTCGCACTATCAGGCCGGTAGTAACAGCCTGACTGCTCGCCGTCTTTGCTAACCAAGGACCAACAGATTGAAGCTATGATAAGGGGAGCAGCAGGTGGTCCCGAAGTAATAACAATGACATCATCTGCACTTTTCTTCTACTTCGATCGTCCATAATCGTAACAATAAAAGTAACGTTTACCTCTTTTCTAACAGCTGACTCCGCAAGGGTCGAGGGATCACCGCAGTGTTAAATTTACGACACGCTTTCTTTTTATCGTTTTTGCTCTGTGGCTTGCGCTCTTAATCAATCTAATTTTTCCCCTATCGCCGTTTTTCCTGAGGCTTTTTTTCGGTATTTTTCGATTGGCCACGCGACCCGTATCTCTTTGCATGTTTGTAGCTGTGTTACTATCATATCACCATGCAGTGGTAAGCATAATAATAAATAGTGACATTATAACAGCTGCGTGTTATTGGCATCATTGCGTTGGCGCTTTTTATCTGTTATTATTGTATACCTGTGTCTTAGTAATTACTAACCTAACAGTACTGAGCCAGTGAGTCGGTTCATTGCAGGTCCCATTTACGGACACGGCAGTCGAAGATGACAAAAAAACGCTCGATGACGGCAGTATGACAAAGGATGGCAACCCTCTGGACAACACAGGAAGCGTCTCACATAGGGCAAAGACGGTAGCACACTATATCTCTCCACTGGTTGGGGTAATGTCACCAACAGCTACAGCAGCGACACTTGCACCTACACGTGAGTCCGCACCCACAAACACAGAGCAACTGGTAGTAGTAGTAGTAGTAAGAGTAGGGATACCAATAACTGTTCTTCGTCGTCCGTGTAATGATATCTTACTTGCGCGGGTCGATTACGAGGTGGCCAGCTGGTGGTGCGGTCGACATTGAGTGCCTCCTAATCAATTGGCCGCTTAATTACCACTCAGCTACAGTGAATAACAGAACTAACCAGTTAGAAGTTCAGTTTGTGACAAATGCCACACCATCGTTGGCATTGCCCTCTGC
Organism: Varroa jacobsoni; assembly: GCF_002532875.2. Lineage (NCBI taxonomy): Eukaryota > Metazoa > Arthropoda > Arachnida > Mesostigmata > Varroidae > Varroa > Varroa jacobsoni. The sequence continues at coordinate 195,081 of NW_019213096.1, read as the reverse complement.
AGTCGCACGGGGTTGCGTTGTTATGTCGTTCCTCTTCCAGCTGGCTTCGTTAACATCTCGTTTTGAGACTATGCACGCGCGGTGACAAGCCCTACATGAAGCGCGACGACGTCAGGCCGCGGCACCGCAGTCAGTAGTAGCAGCAGCATCCGCAGCAATAGCGCCGCCGCGTTTTAGCGGGGTTCTGCCGGGCGCTACCGAGTACCGACTGAAGCTACGGTCTCCTGCGACGGTAGCAAAAGTCGCAAACACAACAGCTGAAGTGGTTCTCGTCGACTGAACGCTGTTAGTTAGAAACAAGTTCTAATAGCATTAGCGTCGTGTAGCAGTTGCAGTTAGAAGTTGTAGAGCGTGAGCTCAGATTGACGATTGTCGTCGTTCCTACCCTTTCGTTTGCCCAACGCTGCCGTTTCGCCGTGATCGGTCAATCGGTCCGTTTGTTTGACAGTCTGTGCTAGTCTCTCGATCTAACATTATAGGTTCTCCGCGTACGACGCTATCTGGTCGTTTTTCTACACTAGTACCTGCACAGACAATATGAGTGAACGAACGCACGAGCGAGCGATACCCCGACGACAGCGGCAGCAGCCACTGGAAGTAATACGTACAAACACACACACACACACACACGCGCATTCAAACACACATACACAAATACACTTACATATACACACAAACACACACAGACAGAAGGCCGTACAGCAGCCGCAGCAACAGTCGCGCCACCGACACTAGTAGCGCTAACAGCAGTAGCGAGCCGTTGACAACAACAACGATTCGCGGCTTTCAACTGCTATTCATGCCGTGCTCGAAAAGCAGCTATGGAATAGTTTGCATGCAATTCTGTAGCTCATGATTAGGTTAGCTTGGTAACGACGAGCCGGTTTGCCAGCAGCAGCGGCGGTAGTTGGAGTGGCGCTCTGCTTGCCGTAGGCGCCGCAGCCTCCTCAACAAGTGCTGTAATTGCGCAGTAGGCTGGCACCGCTATATGCTGCTGATGATGACAGTGGTGATAATGATGATGATGATGATGATGATGATGATGGTGTGTCGGTGGTGGTGATGATGATGAAGCCAGTGGATTGTTGTGAGTGTGTGAATTAGCAGACGACGACAACGACGACGACACAGAAGCCTGCGAGGCTATGCCGAGCGCGGCAGCGGCAGACACGACGACTGCAGCGGCGAAATTCTCTGTAGGTAAAAGAGCGCTGTGGAGCGTCCGAGATCGTACGGCAAAACGGCGGGTCAAGCAGAATGAGAAACAATTGGTCGGGTTGAATTAAGCTGACTTCCGCTAGTCTCCATGATGTTGTGGTATCGCGTCGCCCTATTGAACTTATCGACAAGCAGATGATGTGGGTTCAGAACCAGGAGGAGACAGACAACTATTTTTTGTGCAAGAAGGGGTCATCAGCCGTTTCGAACAGCAATTCTTAACTAAAGCAGTATTGAGCTTGAGAGCTTATATACTGTCTAATCTAGATGGAAAAAAAGCAATGGCGTTTGTTGAAATAGCCAGCAGAGTGAACTACGGCTTTGCACAAGGAGTTGGGCCATAGGCCAACATAGAGAACAAGCTGACGACGTATTGACACTAAATCAGGTGCCGGACAACTCATGCTTTTGATGCAAAATACTGCCATAGCTAGCAAATATCTATTAGATGATGACATTAAATAGTACAATACTATGGAACCAGTAGCTATACATGATATACGAGATAACAGGCGTACAACCGGTGACGAACAAACGGTGGTCGTAATAAGACATGTGGCACGAAGACTGACCTACCTTCTACACCGAATACGATGAAAAATCAAAAGGAGTTAGCAATTTGTAACAACAGTGGCAGATATACTTCGATGAAGTAATTTTAGTTATCTGAGACTGAAATACTCAAGTGGCAAGAAGAAAATGAAGTTCGAACAACACTGAGAGCCTATACACACACGAGTGAAAAGCAGAAACATTTGCACGCACAACAATTATGCTAGTTTTCACGTACATGATCCGACGGACAAGAGTTATGATGGATATACCTATTACTTTTGCACATTCATGTCGGTAATAATAGGAACACCAGAATGATCTATTTTGTACACGATCATGAAGCTGTTTGTCAATATTTATTCATTTATTTCTATCCAAAAATATACACAGGACACTGCGTTCATGGCAGCGCCATATCGGCTAGACAGTTTCACACATTATAATTACTGTATTATTGTCCTTATTTATTAATGTTGTTGCTTTGCTGTTACTATTGATGGTGTTGCCGTTGCTAAACTCTCATAATGATGTCCTAATTGTTGCGATTGACTTTCTTCTGCGTTCTGTGTCCCCTGTGTTTTAAAAATGTCCACCTCAGATAACACGTTACACTGCTGCTAGTAGCAATCTTTTCGTCCACCTTCTAAATAACCATTACCTACCGTTCTTCATACGTTTCGCCCATACGCTCTCACTGAATGTTTGTTATTTCACGTTATTGATGTATGATTTTCGTTTCAACATGCATTCGTAGCGTGTTTGTTGGTATAATGTCGCTCTACTATATTTGCATTTTCGTACACATATTAAGTAAGTTCGGCGTTACTCAATCTTCGCTCGCTGCATTACGTTCGTCTATGCGTATAGGCTGCTCTATACGAACTACGTGACTTCTCTGCTGTACTGTCTTATGCTGCTGCTGCTGCTATCTGACTCAAAAACATTTGAATAAGTGCGTTTGGCTGTGTGAAATACATGTCCGAGTTATTTCAGTAAGTCTGTGATGGAATAGGCATAGAAGACTGACAATTCTCTGTCTTTTTACAGCAGCTTCTTACGTTCAGTGCCCCCCCCCCCCCCCCCCGCCCCATCTCCGTTGCCCTATTCCGTGTGCTGAGCGCCGCTCTGATTCAGCTAAACTTCATCCAGACTTATACGTTGTGGATCTGTAGATCAGAGCAGTAGTTCAAGCGAAGTCGACAAATAATAATGGCAGCATAATGGCGAATGCAACAAATTGTTCTACACCCCTTCGCTTTAGTT
>NW_019213096.1:183681-191945 GCF_002532875.2 Varroa jacobsoni | reverse complement strand
CTCCCTCTCCCCCCCCCCCCCCCCCGCCCCATCTCCGTTGCCCTATTCCGTGTGCTGAGCGCCGCTCTGATTCAGCTAAACTTCATCCAGACTTATACGTTGTGGATCTGTAGATCAGAGCAGTAGTTCAAGCGAAGTCGACAAATAATAATGGCAGCATAATGGCGAATGCAACAAATTGTTCTACACCCCTTCGCTTTAGTTCTACTAGTTCTAAAGCAAAACAGTGTTCATTATTTGACTACGATCATCGCCTGTATAGTTCAAATTGTACGCTTTGCCTTTATGTATGAGCTCCCTGATCTCCTGCTAACACCTACATGCCCTCCATGTTAGCCGATTAATCTAGAGGCTAGAATAACACTATTTGTGCTTCTTCTATGCTGTGTTTACGTCATCTCTAATAAATTCGCGCCGCCAGTGCCGATGCATCTCGTATTATACGGCATCTGAATAAAAGCATAGCAGCCTTCTCTTTTGCCACTTATTTCTAACTTATTTTCATCGGCGTCGTCATCACACATATTAAAACTGTACATACACGTTTTCACCATCTTCGTCATAAGCGAGCACTTTGTATATAACAGCGAACGAGGAAGTATTTTATATTGTCTATCTCATATAATAACTTGGGCACCACTTTCTTTCGTCGCGTTATCTTCGTTCTGTTATTACTTATGCATAATAATAATAATAACTAGTAAACTACGCCTTTTCTGTTGCCTGTCGCTTATCATTCGCTTGCGCCACTTATCCCCTATAGCTCCCTAAGTTTCCGCAACTTTGCTGACGATCAACATCATTAATTCAGCAACTGGTTTATCTTGTTTTGACAACGTTTCTAAACTACCTATCACCCGTCGCCCTGACGGGAAGGTAGCACACCTTATGCGGCTCACCATTTTCCGCTTTCTAAATATGTTTCGTGTGCGCACGCTAATTTGTTCCCGCTTCGTCCACTTAATTTTGTAATGGATTTTGAATAGCTTTGTTGTTGGCGTTGCCTTTTGCTCTGCTATTATCAATATGATCATATATTCATTCTATATAAACAGTCTTCTTCACCTAAACTATTCCAACTATGTCTTTGTCATTCTTTATTTCCTTAATTTAACTAATTAAGAAATTCAATTGCGTCCGCGATTTGTTATTTCGAGATCGATCACTACTTCGCGATAGCCTCGTTTTTCGGTGGTGAGCCTGTAGGATCAAGATCTACCTGCTCCCCTGTTTCGGCATCGTTCGTTTTGGACGATGATGATCCTGCGATTTTAACTAGTCGACTAACGGAGGCTTCGGATGCTACCGACAGGCTTCGCTCACTCGAACTCTGCCCGATACTTCCTTCCTCGGTATTCTCCATTAGTGTTGTCTGCCCGCGTCTATTTACCCTTCCATTTTCATCGGTTCTCCCGCCGTTCTGGTCACCTCCAGACAATGCCAACGCTTCGCTATTCCCCAGTGACCGTGACGTGGCTCTCTTAACAATTTTGTCCTGTTCTTGATGCGGTTCGGGAGATTTGGCCTCGTTGTTCTGGCTGATTTGGTTGGTAGTATCTTCGGTGTTGCTATCACCATCTGTCTGTAGCTGTTGACTGCTTTCCACGAGTGAACTCTGGCTTCCACTGGGACTGCCTTGGCTTCCCGCTGCTGTTGGCGTGGTGCTTTCTGACGTTAAGTTTGTTCTTGTCGTTAGAGATGACGTACGATGCTGTTGCGTCTGATTCTCCTTTTTCGCGTCCTGTGATGACTGCGATGACACATTCTGAAACTGAACAGGCGATAAGCCTCCAGACTCGCCCGATTCGCACGATCCAAACTGGGGAACCTGGAAACGTCCCGTAGAATAACACAAAAAGATTACTACCATTGTTTGGTGATTGTTCGATAAGCAGTCTAGTGGGGTGTGATTCTTAAACGCACCGATAATATCAAAGGTCTGGTAAAAAAAATGCAGGATCTATGCGACTCCAACGCCTATCATCGACGTACTACTGTATACGCTGCACATTTGTAAGAGCAATCAAGTGCGGCCGGAAACAAAGCACAACTGAAAGTCAACAAACGACGTTTCCAAAAAACATGCCTCATAAGAATGTACTATTTTTAGTTGAATTTAAGACAAAACAGTATTTGTTTATCTTCAACAATATCGGCACTATTGGTAGCTGTTTACTTACCTGCTGCTCAAGCTCGTTGTCTTGTCCGCTCTCCCCTCGAGAGCCTCTCATCATCATGAGTATCATGTCCTGTTCTCCCTCCCCTTCTGCCTCGACATCGCTACAGCTGTCTTCATCATTGAGAGCGGCACCAGGGCCTGCTTGACCTGTTCCCGACCCCAAACCAGCAGGGGGGTTTTCCATTGCTATGGGCCCGGGTTTGGAACCTATCCCACCGGACCCGGCTGCAGAACCTTCAGTCTTGTTAACTCCAGCTGCTGTCGTGGTTGACGCCGCATCAAATCCAGTCATCGCCATCAACTGCTGTTGCTGCTGCTGTTCGCGCATCTGCTGTTGAATATGAAGCAAATTTTCCTGGGACGAGCCACCCCCACCGCTCCCTGCTCCACTTTGGGCTGCTGTTGCGCCTGTCTCCTGAACACTGGTGTTAGCTCCGGCGACGCCGCCACTGGTGCCACTGTTACTGTTGTCTAATTGTTGCTGTACGCGGTTATGGCCATCAGACTCAACGGAGGTTGTGTTGGCAATTCCCGAACCTGTTGTTGATGCTACTCCGTGGCTGGGGTTATCAGTCGGTTGGGGATTGTCCTGATCGACATCGATGTCTTCTCCGGACTCATCTTCGCAGCCTTCCATGGCCTCGGCAGGACAGTCTGTAATCATAAATAATGATACGAAGCAATATACTACTTATTAGCCGCTTAATATCGATGATTATGATGACTGGGGCTAAGTATCATAAACTAAGCGAAAGCTTTGATTGCAGCCTTAAATTTCGTATTACTTTTGCGTAGCCGGTCACAATTGGTACAAAGACACATTGACTGTGTACTTAAGTAATGAGATTAATGAAACCTACCAAGAACAGCGTGCGGTTGTGGAGCTGGCGGACCTGTGATGTCCATGGGTTCTTCTTCGTCCAGGCCTGCACTTGCTGCATCTGCATTGAGCTGAGCGCCCTCGGGAACTCCCGATACTCCACGAAGCCCAGCAGGATGGTGTCCATTTGCCCGTTCGTCGTAGCCATTGACTACGCCGCTTGCTTGTGCCGTTTCTCCATTTGGACTCGCAGGCCGTCGCGGATCAACGGTTGTCGTTACTAGGAGGTTCTTTTCAATTGCTGCACCAAAAGGCGAAGTAGGTGGCGTTAAAGCTACGTTCCTTGCTTGCATATATATTTCTAACAAAATGACGTTCCTTTTTGCAGTTCTTACTTAGCCGAGCCAGAAAGTTGTTTCAAAAAATCAAGATAGTAATAACTACGAAAAGAAAAAACGACGACAAATAACCATCATGTACCTCGCATAAGTTTGTCAATCCTCTTATAGTATTTCTTCGGTTCTACCATCACTTCGCATAACCTCTGGATGGTAAACGGTGCTTGCGTGAAGTACTCAAGAGCTTCAAGGATCTTTTCGCGCATCAGAGCGTATTTGAAAGGGTCAACGTTCGGAGATGCTGGAACGGAGTCCGGGGATGATACCAACAAAAAATCGCATAACACCTGTAAGGACGAGTACAGATTTGACGGCAACGTTATTTTCATTTGCGTATTTATTTATAACAAGAAGTGCTAGTTCGATAGTGACACGCATACGCACGTTGAAATCTTGACTATTCGCCAGTCAAATATATAACTCCTGCAATCAACAGAAGTTGTTTTCTCTCTCTCGCTCTCTCTCTCTCTCTCTCTCTTTCGGATAACTACTAACATCCTTAGCAGCTTACTCAGATAGGCTTCTTCCATGTTCCTCGTATGTTTCAGTCCTGAGCCAAATGATACCCATTTGCAAAACCGGTGCTACATTGTTTGCACCTGCTTTTACTTATTGAGAGGCTTTATACACCAATAACAGTTCAATAATTTGTTACGACCATAAATGCTATTCAGCAGATATTGTATCTGGGAGCCTGGAAGGTAGCTCATTATTACTACTGGGCCTAGAACACACACAGAATTCTCTAATGTAAAGTAAATCATACGGAGAAACGTTATTAGGCAAGCAAACAGCTGAAAGTCTACCACAAACGGAATGATTTTGCTTAAGCAAATAAAAATATATATTTTTTGCATAGACTTTATTAAATTTAAATCTTGCTTGTATGGACCTCCACATGGTGACGTTGTTCCACTATCAAAAATATAATAGAAAATTGCAACCTCACAGACAGTGTACACGTGCCTATTAGGTAGCAATCTACCTACAAGACCTAACTATAAATTATGGAATAAATATAATCAAATAAATAGTGGAAATAGGGCATGCGTTATCAGACTGATAATTTAATCCACTCCAAAGCTGGAATATCCTATTTGTCGACAGACGGCACACTATTCGCGATACGGTATCCGAAAGAACTAATCGTATTGATCTATTTGACCTGTTAGTGTGTCATATCTTTAGATTTAACCTGGTGAAAAAGTTTGAAAAGGCAGTTAAACGCTTTGGTTGGTTTAAACTTTACTATCTGGATAAAGTTAAAAATAGACAACGAACACTTGAGAGAAAATCAGCCTGTAAAGGACATCGAAATATCCAGTGCAAGTGATTTTGGGCAAGTGGTTCAGCAAAGATCATGGTGCATATTTTTCAATATTTTCTCTAGATAGAGCCATTAAGGAGAACGATAAACCCACTGAAAGACACAAACTAACTAGACGTGCTTTCATATATCTCATAATTTTAAAGCTGTACTACTAAAATGTACATTTTCCATCAGTTTAATACAAGTGGATATTGATATTCGCGTACTTTTGGCACAAGATAATTTACATAATTAGAAACCTAATTTATATACTACGTCTAGCAACATGTTCCTAAACACAACGTTACCGTTCTTGGACAACTATAAAATGCATATACCCAATTTTTTTATAAACAGCGTTCGTTTGCCTTCTCAGTAGAATCTCCGTAGCATTATAGGTCACTTCAAAGGTACGCAGCAAATCTACAATGAAAGCTGAAGTAACGTAACTATAAGCATTGCCTTCTGTTACTCCCCAATCAATATACAACCACAAGCGATATTATTTACTGCAGGGGATTGGTGTTTTGAGATTTTACCCTTTACTGAAATATTTACTTTACGTCATATCTTGAGGTAAAGCTTTAATTCTCAAGAAAACGTAGCATGTTTCTATCTACTGCAGATTTTATCTGCGGGCACAGTACATTAATTTGTCATAGTACACCAGAATGAGCACATCCTCCTAAGATCGCAGGTTTGGCGAGATCGTGTAAAGGTCAACGGCTAGTTTCTTTGCTTTGGGGGTACACATAGAAAAAACGCAAACGCCTAAAACAGTGTTTTTTTCTAGTAGCAGACGATATTAGTTTCTTCTTCTTTGTGTGCTCTAACTTATGTGCAATGACCCTTCAAAGACGTCAAATTTACCCTGAATGCGTACACTTTACATTTGGCATCATATATCACTCTGAATTATTCATATCAAATTCCTTTCATGTAATTTATCTTTCAAAACGGTCAAATATAATGTTATTTGTTTGTAAGCTGCATCTAAATAAAAACAGATCCGCGATTCTTTTACAAGTTGTACAATACCTTAATAAATTTTCTGGAAACGTTTTTGCTTCACTTACTAATAGGTCAATTTCAGCGTGCGCTTGTCGCAGGAAAAATATCTCAAAGCGGAGGTTAATGACGAGATTAGATCAAAGTAAATTAATGCTTTATTTCAAAAGGGAATGTTGACCTACTTTATTAGTTTTTTTTTTCTAGCGGTTTCTTTGACCCAAGCAATACAACCAATGATATATGGAAAGTTATTGAAAAGAAGATACTCTAACCAAACATATGTCCGATCTGAGAAAGTAACAAAAAAATATTGAAGCGCGAAGTAGTTGGAACAACGGTTACGAAATCTATTGCTTAACGGTATTTGTCATTAACTCGAGCACCAATACACTTATACAAAAGTCGACTGAAAAATCATTATTACTTTGAATTTTACTGGATTCGGCCTATTCAAGTGATTAAAAACGTTTTTGTATAGTGGCTTACAGCAGGTAAATTTACACAGAACACCATGAATCGATAGGTTATGGCTGTCAGCGTAATATTCATTCATGACGACTTGTCCGTCATAAAAATTATTTAACTGTTCGGCTTTAATCTTTAAAGTCTAAGGGCTTCGTGTAGTTTATTTTTAAACGGTGGTACGACCTTCGATGACTTCCTGGGCACGATTTTCATTTCGTAACATAGAAACTGGATTTGCTTATAGCCTGTCGTGACTCATAGTCGATTCACGTCGCAGTATGAAAACACAGGTAGTATTCTATTCGCATCAGACCTAAAGATTGTACCTAATATATAAAATATATGTGTAACACAATGTAAGAGAATTCTACCCTCAATAGGGAACACTGTAGTCGCGGCTTGACCAGTAATAATTATTTCATACAGATTTCAATTTTTACAAGTAATGTTTAATGAAGCCATCTTTAATGAGCTGCTTTCGCCCAGAGAATAGCAGTCAGTGCAATCGAAACAACATAGAATTCCGTAGATGTATATCATAGTTGTTGTCAATGTTTGCCGCTTTTTCTGGGTTTGGACATTACACAAGATAGCGGGCTTTTTTTTATTGGTGGAATCGTGCAATATTCAAAGCAATGGCGTTAGGGCAATGCGTTAGGTTAAATACAGAGGATTCGATGTCATCTCTCACCGTACTCTTCTTATCGGCTCTCGCCTTCTGTGATAATCTCCAGTTTGCTAATTGCATAGAGACAGCATAAGTGTAAATCCATCGAACTCTAACGAAAGCTCATCAATGAACGAAATGTTATCCAACGAACGCACACGACGACCATAAAATGTCCTTATCCAAAAATGTCCCATGCGAGATCATCTCACCTCTAACAATGTAAACTTTACTGTTATATATGCTTTATAGATACAAAGAGAATAGTATCCTCAGTTCGAGCGCGCACTTTATTCTTTCCTTCGATGTTTACTTTGTTATACTACATATTATATACAGTATATTACATTACAGTAAAACATTCAGGTCTCTGTTTTTCAATAGTCATCAAGACTGTTTTTTGTTTAGCTTAAGAACATCGCTTAACTGTGTCTGTCAGATCATTCATTGGCACGAGTGTTGTATGCAGTTACCGTAGTATGTAATTCATTTGCTACTATCATTATCTACGTTAAGGTTGCGCGGTGGAGCCACTTTATAATACATACATAAGAGGAAGCGTTTGACATGTATATTTCCAAAAACTGGTTATGTGATCTTTACGTCATACAGGTCAATAGTTCTTTCATAAAGAATAACGAGACGGCTTTTAAACCGAAAGTACCACCAGCACGTGTTGCCATTAATTGTGCTCAATCAAAACGGCCGATTCCTAAAAAAAAATTACTGTTTTTGTAACGTAGATTCTCGATGGCCTTAAGTTCATTGACAATGTGAAAACATCTAAAATTTCAGATACTTGTGAAAAAAAACTGCAGTAATTATTAGAATTCATTTTTTTTACTGTTTGTTATTAACGTGTCCATTTAATGGAAATACAGACGCGATATCGACTACATAACACGAGCGCATTTATCTAAAAGCGCGCACATACTTATACAGAGCCATACACGCAAAGTGTGATTCTACTAGATAATAACACCATTAGATAGCAGTCACACGTTTGCATCACGATTGTCCCACGTTAGCTGGCCGTTTTTTGCCGGCTATCGAATATACAATGTTACTGTTTTATCTATACAATGCACTAAAGAGCTGATCGTGTGGTATGCTGCAGTGTCAACGTGGTAAGGGGGGGCAACAAACGCCCGCCATTCCGATGCATATACGATCAGTTAGCTAAGTCGCGTTCTGTAGGTCCGGTCAGCACAGCACCTACGGCTGTGACTTGTCTAACGACGTCGACAACAACTACGACAACACGGACGAGCAAGGAGAACCCCAGGAATGGCGGCCCCATTTTCCACTAACAACAGCAGCAGCGGCAACAACTCATATGATGCTATGAAGACCACAGCACCATCGTCATCATCATCAACAGCAGCAGTGTCGGTCAGTGACTACTGACTGTAACT
>NW_019213096.1:88091-183581 GCF_002532875.2 Varroa jacobsoni | reverse complement strand
GAAAAATAATCGTTATAGTCCATTTGTAATTTTACACATTCGAGTCCTACCTGAACGAGTTTTCTTAACAGACTATATACAATTTTAGTAAATTTCTGGACAAACATGTTCCTCTATATAGAACGCAACCAAGGTAAAAAAGATTCCGTGAGTTGCGAAAGTTGTAGGAATAAAAGGATGTCAAATTGTTCAGATACGAAACGTATTACAAAATCATCATCTTAAGACACCATGTATATATATTTCTTGCACGCATTGAAAAGCTTTTGGCATCGATCCTTTTGTTAGGGACCTCCATCAATAGGTGCGCGAATGAACACGGTCTATATTCAATGCATTTAGACTAGGTAAGACGTAAAGCTTTTCCTCATACATATTATGGCAGTACTTCTATTTGTAAATTTTAACTTTTTTTTTGTCGATCGGATTCAGCAGTTCAATGTTGCCCGTTCCAGTTTCAAGTCGTACTTATCTTTGTTGCCCATTTAAGGTGACGACGAAGCGCCATTGCCATCCATTGACTCAGGCACGTTTATGTTAGGCTTGAAAATTTTCAATTGATGTACTATCTGTAATGCAGAATGTTAGTTTCCCTAGCGTTAAGATTAAACGTTGCAGAGGGATACTAACTAAGAGTATTATTGGAGCCGTTATCACTTCCGGGAGAAAATAAAAACTAATATAATTTCAAACAAACAAGTTAGAATGGAAGGAGTCAGTAAGTTTTTAAAGAAGTTCTATTCAAGCTCTCACTGCCTCTTTGGATAGACTAAAATTGAGTACACCGATAGTCATGTTACCTCAGTGTGAATAATGCAACTATCGCTCCCTACCACTTACTTAATAAACCCGAAGTCGTTAATTTAACAAATTGAAGTTTTTAATTACATGTTCGGCATTGTTTATAGAACACGTCGTCAAAGTGGTACAGCTACCGTCTGAAATTAGTTCAGCCCTAGAATTAGGACCGAATGTTTCTAGCAGTTCCGTTTGCGTTGAATTTCCGCCAAACGTACGTTTAATCAGGCTAACGTTCGCGCTCTCACTCATACTAGTATGGAACTTTACGTTTAGGCTCATACAATACAAACTTAATATAGTACTCCCTAACCGGATGTTCTCTGAAATTTACTGATAATTGATACGGACAAGTCAATAATTGCGACTATGGCAAATGTAATGTCCCCGTGATAGCACAGTGGTAACGTGTTTAGTTGACAAATTTAATAGCACGAGAGATGGCCTCGGTTTGAGAGTTGACGTAAACACCTTCAGTTTCGTGAGCTTAGCCATCTGTGCTTATTCCTGCTTCGCTCGCTAGTTGAATTATTCCGCTCTTCCTGATATTCATTAGGTACAGTCCTGCTTAGAAGTTCGTAAGCCAGCAGTTTTTGGCTTTTAACATGATAAAATCAGTTCACAAATATGTCAAGTACAGCTTGGGGTACAAACAACGCTTCTTGATTAAAGGGGTCTTGAATCCAATGACTGATTCTACGTTAGAATCTTATCTAGATCAAAGGATTGTCTTAATCTGTTCGATTAAGGTTACTTAATGGGTTTCGACAAATGTAGTTCAATGAGACTATCGCAGAAGGTCGTCTTTTGAGGCTACGGAGTTTCTCTTCAATGCCTGTAACCTGGATAGTGGAAATCGGCAACTTTCAAGTCCCGATGTACAATGTATATTGCGACTTCTTAGCGTTTCAGATAAATCTACATGTTGATAAGTTACTATATGCTAACTTCTAGCTCCTAATCTGTTATATAAGGCCTAAATGCCAGCTGAATAATTGCTAAAAAAAAATGATGGATGCAAAAACGGTGTTTCATGCAGACGATACATACGTATGAACCAATAAAGATCAATCAACTTAACGCCATTCAGAAGAGACAACGATTGCCTTCAAATACGGCCCTCGGAGCCTGAAATTCTAAGTGACGAATGAGGCTTCTACTCTCACAACAGTTTCATTTGGCAGTGACACTCATTCTAATTGTTACAAGCTGACGGCCGCGCTATAATTGCGATCTAAACAATGGCACTTCGAACCTTCAAGGATAACGTAGATGACCCTATGCATTTCAGCTAAGCGTCTCCGGAATCACAAAACAATCAGAATTTTATCTAATTTAACAATCAGAATAGAGGATTTTTTAAAATACCAATATGATAAGCCAAGAGCGTACAATAACGTTAGATAAAATAAAAAAAAGATAGAGAAAATTTCGTAACGAAACGTTATTCAGATTCAACTAACATATTCATTGATCATTATACGTAATATACGTATAAATATATAGCGAAATATTAAACCATTCTGTAAATGAGTTTAAGACAATTTAGCCCGAGGGCTGTCTTCTTCTTCTTCTTCTTCTTTTGCCCCCCGTTGGCGTTTCATTTCAGCTGGACTGTCTCTGACGGACGCATTAAAATTTTTTTATCTTTTAGATAATACAATCAGCTCAAACGCCAGTTTCGATGGTTACTCTCAGATCTTTGCCCGGTTGTATGCTCCGAAACTTCAACTACGTATTCAGTTACGTTAGTTATAATATATGTACATAAGAATGAATGTCCCGTTACGTTTGCTGCGCAAATGTTCGCCAAAATTGTCTGTTGTTTAAAATGTTATATAAAGGCTTAAGGGAGATTAATTGAAACAAAGAAAGAAAGAGCCTTTTGATTGATTGTGCTAAGTAGTCCGAGCTGTAATTGAAAAAAAAAAAGAAACACTTTCGAGTAAGATCATTTTTGCAAGATCTCCTGGGAACTGTAACTAAGCTGCGAGGGTAAGAACCATGCATAGATTCATTAATCATGCCAAGGTTGCAATCTGAAGCCCACCTATTCCACTGATTGAAGTAATCAAACTTAAAAATGTTGTTATTTTATGCGCTTTAGAAACCATAGACAGATTATATAACTTGAGGTCCTTACCGGTTTGAGGAAGAATCAGGTTCTAGAATCTAATCGTTCTGCTATGACAAGTTCCGCATTGTAAGATTCAGAGGGTCGCATAACACATCGGTAATACTGAACGTCTCCTCACTTTCTTCTCTTCTTTATTCTCAGAGAATATTAAGTAAGAGCTGTAGTTATTTTTTTTTGTCATTAGTCTGTAATTACCTGATCAAGTCTTAGGAAATCTTAAAACCTGTACACCTCCAGATCATGGTACTGTTTGAGAAGATAGGAGTATATTGTGTAGCAAAGGTTATCATGAATACGGTGTTGAAGTCAATCGTTTTGAGCACCGAAAGCTATTACATAGAAATTAAAGATAAAGGCTTGTTTGTATCGTGTTTCCGACAATATGACGTAGCACGTTAATGCTGAACATACCTATTACATGTAAATTATATCAGTATAAACGTGTCGAAATGGCTTTGGCACATTCGACGGGCATGAATAGCTACCATGATAAGCGTATTCTACAAATGGAAAAGTAGGAAAGATCCCGTGCAGATGAGTCATACTGATATAATCGTATTATTTTGGTTTGCTCGGAAACCTACATTTTATTCAACAGAAAAAAACACACGTCTCTACATTAAAGGCTCAATCAGCAAATATGGCTGTCTATAATGTCGCTCGTCTTTTGTTTGTGCAAAGGCGTTGTGTTAAAATCGCTCTGTCTCTCAAAATTAAGATTAGGGCTGTTAGCTTCAGACGATAGTAAACATATATAGGAGTAAGGCTACAATGAAAAATATGTCTAAAAGGTAAAAAAATGCCGCTATTAGATAGTCTTCTAATTTACACGTACAAATTTTCGGCGTCGAATATGTGATTGAGGCATATTCTTTGTAATTTTCGGAATGGTACCCTCAACACGTGTAAGTCACTATGCATAAAGTATATAGCAACTCGCGTTACGTTTCGCGCGTAAAACACGGCGTTAGCCATTCCGTCAGACGGCTGGCTCCCAGCACGAAACAAAGCGTGTTTACGCTCGGGTTCGAAACTAGACGACCTTAACGTGTGCCTAAGATTAGCAGGCAAACACATTACCCACTAAGCTATAGCTAATCAATCTACGTGAAGCTTGTTCTATAACATTAGTATAATTTTCTAATTAATTTCGGAAACGATCTTTGTGGTATAAGCCATTTGTCTAATTCGACAAATGGGTAAACGGGAGCCAAATTTATCGTCGTCCTTTACGTTGACAAGTCAATATTGTACACAAATTGATTTTAATGGATGTCCGGTCGTGCAAGATCTATTTAGCTCGGAAAGAAAAAAACGTTTTTGACTAGCCGCAAGTTTGGTCCTATTGCGCAAAAGCCCTCCACACTGAATGGCTGTTACCGCTGCTGCTTGCAGAAAGGACTTTATGGATTACCTAGCTTCGGAAAAATGAAGGACCGCCTTTGTGTAGCTCATCTCCTTCCGTTCCTGCCGTTGCTACTTGTGGCAGTGTTAGCATAGCAGGTTAGGTCGTACAGTAAAATATGTCGGTTGGTGCAATCGTTTTACTAGCGCTTTAATATGGACATTTTACATGTGGCTGAGCAACTGGTGTTTCTAAAAATATTCCTTAATACATCTTTTGTGCTACCTTCGGTACAGAGGTTTATAAAGGATGTATATATAGCAATATTTGTGATTAAGTAGTAACTGAAAATAAGGCCAAATATTGCACATACCTGAATCAATTTGGGCTTGAATTCAAAGTAGTGCGTAGGTAGTGCGGTTTTATCAAGCTAAATTTTTACAAGCTTCCATCGCACTTTTCTCACCGACTCATATATATATATATATATATATATATATATATATATATAGCCTCTTCAATAATGAAGCCATTGTTTAAATACAACTGACAAAACTAAAGACGCCTACCAAAATATCTAATAATACACACCAAAAGGGCTTACATTATATCTGAGAGAATCACAGTCCGCGAGTACATCGAACAGTCATTGAAGTTGCCTAAATTTCTATCATGAACTTGAAGTGAAACTACGTATATTTTTATCTTGGAGACGAAGCTCGGCCTATATCTTTTCAAGCTTTTGTTATATGCATCCATACAGTTCTAGTTAATCTTTTCAAATGTTAATTAAGTAGCTTCTGAGGTATCCGATTTGACAATTCACTCGCTTATTCGCTTTAAATATATATATGAGGGACGGCAAAGACATAAGATAAATGTAGTTCGGTATATTTAGAACACAAAAAGGATAAAGTTGCTCGGTTCCGTTTCAATTATAAGTCAATTATAAATTGAGTAAAAAGAATATCATTATTTATTGCAAGTTGACTGAGTGTTCGACTGTGATAGACGCTGTCTAACTTACATTTCATATATACAAGTAATGGCATTCGTTAACTTGTTCAAAAAAATGCTTAATGTCTTGTTAGTTCTCTCTCCCCCTCTCTCTTTCTCTTCCCCCTCTCACTCTCAAGTTATGCCAGAACTTTTCATTAGCGCATTCTTTCAAAAGTAAAACATCAAACTGGACGCGGCGTTGTAGCCTTTCCGTACATGACCTACCTAGGTAGTCCATTGACTGTTGCTGTATGAAACACGTGCCGTTGTGCGATGCGCGGACTGGTGCCTACGTTCTTATTGGCTTTGTTACACCATGGCCCTTATCCCCAGTGTCACACGTCGATGACGTTTATGCTTAATGTAAAACATTTTACAGGTCAGCAAGCTTTACAACGTCCTACCATATATAACAATGCGCCACTCGTTTTCGGATATGAACTTATCTTGGCGGCGACAACCGATCGTTTTAACACAGCAGCGTTCTTCTAAACCACTGGGCTTTTTCTGCCAAGCAGCCTGTTAAATTATTCATTTTACTGTAGAATTCTAAAGTCTAAGGTCAGGTTGTGGGGACGGCCATGTGGCCTAGAAGAATTGAAAATACTCCATGAACATCAAAACAAAACCTCAGCAAGAAATCAGATTAGTGAATCTAAATGCGCTTGCAGCCCTGCAGTAGGTGTGCGTACACCACGTAGGGTTCACAAAGGGCGACCGTGCGCTAAAGACACTTCTTTGGAACATAAGGATAATCTGACGAAATGACCAGGCTCAACTGCTGAAGACTAGCGATTTATCGGCCAGCAGAATCCTATGCGCAGTCTGCCCTTAATATGTATACTTATTGTAATTATATCGTTTATACGTTTATTTTACGGCTGCCACTTTTACAATCGAAGCTATGCCTACAATCACGATTTTTTAGACGACAAGTGCTTCTGTGTAGAGAAAAATAAGTTGCTTCATTCTTTATTGCTTCACATTTCCAAATCTATTCTTTATTTACTCTGCCGTAGATATTATTCATATTGCAGCGTAAAAATAACATAGAAATATTTAAAGAAAATAAATATCCGAGGAATTGTGTCTGACACTTGGAATTCTGTCTACTCCTACGTGCTTGTACCTTCACTAGGAGCACTTGCTTAACCGTACGTAAATCAGGGTTGAATTAGAGTCATTATTATAAGAATGGAACCATCGACTGAACGAAATGTCATCTCAAGGCAAACTTGTACAAGGAATATAGTCTATAGATTTAAACCATGACATGAATATTTGTCATACCCAGTATACAGTATCGAAGCTTTTATCTAAATGACAATTTGATTGTTTGTTCTTTAAGAAAACATTGTTTGGCTTAGCTCAATTACACGGCCCCTAAAGGAACCTTAATTGTTAGGAGGTAAATGGAAATGCTTGTAGCTGATAGGAGTCTTGATGTCATTATCTGCTCTGGCCTATTCAGCAGCTTGAGCGGAAACTAAGGCCAATCCCTAAAAAGTGTTGATTACCCGCTGGTGGTCGGATACATATATGGCAACCAGCTTC
Organism: Varroa jacobsoni; assembly: GCF_002532875.2. NCBI lineage: Eukaryota > Metazoa > Arthropoda > Arachnida > Mesostigmata > Varroidae > Varroa > Varroa jacobsoni. Next base: position 176,748 of record NW_019213096.1, on the reverse strand, counting down.
ACACTGGATCTGCTGTTCCAGTACTTCGTTCCAGTGGAATTCTAGCGAAGCCATTCCATACGACGACCATAAACGACTTACGACCATTTGACGACTGTTCGGAAGATTCTAAAATCTGTTCATGACGAAACTGCCCATGAGCGGCGGCACGTGTTACATAAGTAGGACCACACCATCCAAGACTTTTAATAGAATTTCTTTTTTTTTTTTTCCCTATATAATAGATATACCACTTCTAAGTCTGACAGAACATTTTCGGCTACCGGTTTTGTTCACAATGCGATTCGTATCAGGTAGATAGCGGTTGTCATGTGCAACAGATACTTAAACGCAAGGTAGTATATATATATATATTCATAGTATTTCTATACACCAAAAGCGAGACAGACCTCTTCATTCAGAGAGGGAAATTAATCAGGGTGTTAAATACTGTTCGAACGGTGACGAGACAATAGACATTATCGCTCCTGCAGCCGGCTTTTCAGCCCGACCTTTAATAACAGAATTACACTTTATAGAACAAAAGTCAAGACACTATTCCTCTTTTCATTCATCTGTTCTCAGCTAAGACAATATACCGGGGATAAACGTCGGGGACTTCCACTGCCTGTGCTTATTTTTAGTTTGAAAGACCTGCAGAATCCTGATATTGTCAACGGCTGAAGTCTCAAATCCAGTGCTCAGAGAGCTGGACGTAAGGTTACAATTGATTATCGTAATCATTATATATCCATATTTATTGTGTTGGGAGTTCCGAATACTCACTCCATTGCGTTGATTTTGAAAGACTATGCCCTAGAGGGATATAATGCTCATTATATCCCTCTAGGGCATAGTAGTTTCAGCGTACGTTTTTAGCGTCAACGATGGACAATCATGAGTAATTCAAGAAGTGCTGAGAGTTAGAACTCCACTGCTAGAGTCGTGAGTCAATCATTTGGAAACGATTTTATGAGTCAAAATTTATGGCTTTGCCTGTTGGAGCGTTGCCTCTAATACCAGTACTTATTGCTCAATTATTTAGTCAGCAAGCATCGTAACGCAAAAAATGTATATTCCCTCCCAGATACGTAGTACTTCGAGGTCTGTTGACAACATTTAAATTAGCTTGTCGCAGTAATTGAACGTGTATGATCGAAATGTAGAAGATGTATTCTGTCTAGGTGAAAACAGAAGAACATGCTCTCAATCTATTTCATATTATGGGTTTAGGTCAAAATGCTAACACACGTATTCGTGATAATGATTTAAATTTAAGTAGAGTTTTTCGAAATATTTTATTATACGACACAAAAGTACATTGCGAAATTAAACGTGCCATCAGCTGCAACGGAACAGAATAACAATTTATATACTTTAGAACCGTTGGACTGGAAACCCGAACAGAAATCATTGCGTCTAGCTTTACCATACATTTTTTTGCCAGTATAAGACTTAGTAATTTTCACGTACTGTTTACAAACAATTAGTATTAACAATGTCTGCGTTAATACTAGAGATGATATACGATAGTAATTGCGCGAGTTGTGCATATCAAGCTACTTTGTCTTGCTCTATGTTCATATATACGTATAAGTAACTGTTTCGTTCAATAAGAGTAAGTTTAAATTTATTTTCTGCTCTAGTTCCCTCCGGAACGAGTTATCCTTGCGGAAAAGGAAAAGCGATGCGTTTGAATAATGCGAGAAACTCAACTGTTTAAGTGACAACGGTGCATGACCTAGGTGCTCTCGCCGTTACGGTGCGGCCGTTCTACTAAGTTATAACAACCGTCGTACTGTTTCGTGTATGAAGTATCATTATTCTAGTAGCATATCCAAGTGCTTCCAAGATCTCAACTTCCTCTGGTAGCCTTTCCTCAGCTAACAACCTGTAACGTTTTGCGTTAAATGGGACCTCTTTACAGTTCACTGTGAACGTAGGCCAATGAGATGAGATTGATTGCTAAGTCCGGATAACGTTGAAAAGGGTAATGAAGTCTCTGGCGGTGGGTAAATTGTAATAATTAAAATAGTTTAACTACGAAACATAATTCATAAAAGAAAATATGTCTCAATCTGGGTAGATTGTGGGGAAGCAATAGGATGACATGGGGCTGTATGTAAAACGCCTTTTGTGATCTTAACAACAATCTCAGATGTGCTTTTCATTATTTTTTTTATTTTTACAAACTGTGCTTATACAATGCAAGTGAAAATATTTACAGCTCAGTTTGTATCTTTCTTAAGAATGAAATGCTGTACGGCTGGCCTTAATAGTCAACATGTTCCAGGGTAACACTTTGGTAAGACAATTTAAACCGCTAAGGTCATAACAGTGCCGTGATACGATCCAGCCCTTTAGATAAATATACCTAACGTACCGAACAAGTGTCCCCAGTAGACAACTTTCGCTCTAGATCATAAAAATGATCGAACGCCGAATAGTTTTGCTTACTCTTAATTTTTGATGCAGTATCAGCGTCGCTTCAAAGAGTTCAAATCCCACGTACGTAAGAGAATATCGGGCGGACAGTATTGTAAGATAATTATAACTAACTATATAAGATGCGCTTGGTAAAGTCGGTCTTACATAAGATTTAAGTTTTCTCGTTGAATTCCAGTTCGGAATGCATAGTCATGACGTGGTGGTCTAATAAGTTTGATAAAAGGGAACAGTAAAAGAAGATTCGTAGTCCTGTCTATTCAGCGTTAATGGGAATCCGCTGTCTTTCTCAGTCTTCATTTAGGCCTGCACATCTTTCTCAATCTTGGCCTTCGCTGAAAATAACTGCTGGCGCACCCATCATAAAAGCCTTATCGCTTAAGCCGGAAGAAGTTCATCCTCACATCGTGAGCGTTAAGCGAACTTCTCGTACACACATGAGCATCAAGTGTATTCTGCGACACATATGGCGTAGTGAAGTGGAAAGGACGGTCACTGGGCAGATTCATCAGGCAGCTCGTCTGCGGATCATCGTCCGCCAGCCGTCGGCTAATTGACGGAGGGCCGTGGATATTGTAAACAGAATCTGTTTTCAATTGAAATATACGCGCTACAGCCTTTCGCTAGATTAGAGAGCTAGATTAATAACCGTGCCACAAGGTTTAACATTACATTAATCAATCTAAGCAATTTAGAGAAGCCATGTCTATCTTCAGAGTCCACAATATTTATTGAAGAGCATCTATTCGGAAACTGAAGAATCGTCCGGCTCAATATAACTACGTAATTTTTTCACAGGGCGTGCGCAATACTGGGTACGTACGATTGAATCCAGCATAACAATGTTTGTCTAGCATGGGCCGTTGAGTATGAGGCTGTAAGCTGTTTATAGAGAGTGGCTAAAGTCACCAAGCCATTAAAGTCGGGCTCATTTCGGTTACTTCCCCATTACATTAGACGGGCCATTTCCCCGGCGTGGTACATTGTTATCTTCTTACTCGTTCTGCAAGCCCAACTTTTGTGTGTGAGGCGTTCCTGCTGACTAGCAGAGTTGGCGGCAACGATGCGAGTCAACATGTTTTACCTAATAAAAGAGCAGCAGCCCCTTTTCGGTACAATCGGATATGCATCGGCATTGCCCTTTACCTGTAACACGATGGACACAGTTTCGAGTTGAACCGGAAGTCTTTTAGTTGGTCAAAACTGAACTCCAACGTACAGCGTATACAATATACAACAAAACGCTTATCGAAGAGTATGATTAAAAACGAAAAATAATAACATACAGAGTTTCCAGACAATATCCTCTTTTTATTCTCACATACGTTGCTTATAGATATTTATGTATATATATATATATATATATATATCTGTTTTGTACATTATCACTAGCTTAGGAATCTCTACAAGCTTCGCTTTGCACAATTTTTTATTCCAATCAGAAGCACTTTGATGCCTGATAGATCCCTTTCTCGAAAAACGGGTTTCAGAACATTGCAGTGACATCGCGTGCAGCCTCCGGAAATCACTAAATGTATGTGATATATTTGCAGTAATTTTATCGCTGTATTTGTAGATTTGCACAGTGGTAAAGTGCTTATACGAAGACACGGTCGCTGACATCGTTGTTCTTTTCGTGAGCTATCCGCTCCTCGTAGTTAAAAATATGCCGGAATCGTGATCGCGGATCACAAGGATCTGACACGCCTCCTCTACGTCCATGTTGCAGGTGAAGTGGTTCCAGATAATATGGAAAAGGTGCCTAGACGACATGTATTTTGAAAAAAGTAGCATATGTTAGCAAGGAAATCAATTAAACGTAGTCATCTAGTAGCAAGGCAAACCGATTTTAGTCACGGCATTTATACCTGTGCCCTGTGTTGAGATAGGACCATGATCCTAAGCAAAGAAGAAAGCCTCAATTATATCACTTTCTGACTTCTAAGGCGTTTCTAAGTCAGCTACAAGTCACTCATTTCTAGGCCACCACAACTGGGTGTTCATAACCGTACTCTAAACAGGATTCGTAGTGATTTCTAAAATAAGAAGCTGTGTAAATGTTTTAATGGAGCTTTTAATTATGTATTGCTTTAATTATGTACGCAGTAGTATGCGCGTACAGAACACCTTAAAAGTCATATCCCGGCCCTCTGCCTTGATTCCCTTCTCTTCTGTATTGTAGTTACTTTACATATGAGAACACAGTTGGTTCCAAACCGTACGGGTCAATACAAGCACAGAAAAATCACCTAAGATCATAGGATGCTAGTGACGCGATTATTTCGGGTCCTATGTATGAATAATAGGCGTGTAGATCATCGCCAAATTTTATCCTAACCTGATAAGACAGGTCGTAAAATTAGCTACTTCAGCTTGTAACGCTGTTTTTCATTATATCGTAATTCGGTATATTGACCTATATTGATCAGTTAGCTAAATCCTGCTTTACAGAACCCTTCTGCTTCTAACATTTTGTTCTGTTGTGACACATCTTAGCCAGAACATTAACGCGTTTTATTGTAGAGAGAAACGCAGCCATGCATGGCTGCGTTTCTCTCTACAAATACAACTCCCTTCCTAGATCTATTCTCTTTGTTTCGTACTTTGCTAACCGTCGACTTTAACTAAAATCAGGTCCTTCATTTCTGCTTAGTCTAGAGGTGTTGGTGGTCGTGCAGTTTGTGCCGTCTTTGTCTTTTCGTTACGTTAAGCTATCTTACTCGCAGGCTCACTTTTCTCTTGTACTCGTTGTTCTCTTTCAACACATCCAGCCAAAGCAGAAAAACTATGAAACTTAACAGCACGGGAAACGGGCGCGTTTACAAAAGCTAAAAAACAAAATTCGCTGCGTTTGTATCCATACCTCATATCGTCCGGCCACTTCGAAATTATTCTGCAGTAAAAGCGAGCACTCTGTCTTAATCAATCGAGTCGTTGCATGTGCGTTGTGACGAAACGTCAGCCGCGATCAGAAGCTGACTTCTATTATAATATGACGTGTAAGATTTATTGTCAGTAGGAAATCACTCTCTTAACAAAACTTTCGACAGCTAAAGTGTCTATGGCTTATATTTATGCAATAATCAACACAAGTTATAGAAAAACACGTATTCTGAACGTCTTTGTAAAAATCGACACATTTTATTGTGTAAGTTCTAACCAGCCGATAACAAACTTGCAATAGCATGGGTCTAACCAGTGTATATGACTAGACTTTAAAAAAATTTGACGTCTTTCAAAAATGGTGGCGCATGCGCCGTTCGTCTCGTTGAGTGTTGTTTTAACTTAGTAGTACCGCTGCCTATTGTTTTATCCTGTATTTGAAAATACTATCAAACGGAATAATATACTTCTTGTCGTTGTTACAATTGCTATAAATAGAAACGATAAGATACTAACTGGTATTTGATGTCGCCGAGCTAATGATTAGAATCGGAGACAAGATTAGCTATAATATGTTGTTAACAAAACGTTACATATGAGTAAGGCTTCTATTCATAAGCGTATGTAAAAAAGGGCATTTTTACATATAAACGAGTTACCTTTGTTGTTCGTCCGAAAACGTTACTAAGAAAAATGACTTGGCCATCTGCTCGGTCATGATTACCATAAAGATCACCATTAAAGCACACACAGAGGTAAGTCCCATCTCCCTGCTTAACGCACGTAGTCCTCATTACCCCACGACAAGCTCGGACGCAATTAAATCTTTGCATTGCATCACAACGTATACGCGATGAGTGAGGAGCTGCATTTACTGCAAAGAGGACAGGTATTTTAGTTAGTCTAAAATGAGTTTATGAAGTGTGCGATTATTATAGATACGTTTTTTCGACCTATCTATAAAATCGGGGTAACACCTTCATTTCGTCTACGCTACTGGACTTGGATGCGAAACCAATGTGACATCCATATATCTAGATCGGTAAAATTTAAGCGGTAAATTTGAGCTAGACAGCTGCCGCTACAAGAGTTGCTCGATCAGTCCGGATCATTTCATATATTTATTACCAAAAACGCATCGTTTTCGAGCGAAATAGAAAAAATGCCTTGCTGCAAAAAACACTTCGAAGGGCTTACATATAACTCGATGGTTTCTCTCTCATTTTTAACAATAATAATTATCGAACATTAACGAACAGTCGATGATTTGTTGACCAATACGTGAATACTTGCTACATTTCTCTGACAGCTGCTGCCTTGATTTGTCAGGCCGTATTCAATTGGTTATATTCCTCTACTCGCTGGTCGATTATTCTACATGTCTGATGTAAACCCACACCACGACAGGCACAACCTGTTTCTGAAATCTCGCAGCATAGGCCGAGGCAGGCGGCGCCACCGGATTCGCCCTTCAGGAATGGATTACCAAACACCCATTCGTATTTCGCTTACGTTGTGTCTCATGAATTCGGCCCGGGTCTATTGACGGATAAAGTTTATCGGTCTGCGTTTGCGCCCGCCTGAACCCACCAACCGAAACCTCCGCGACCTTAACCACATTTCAAGCTAACACCGATGAAAGAATTTAGCCCTGCAGAGGCTATAGGTTGCCTTTATGTCAAAAATGCGCACCATATAAATCAGGTATAAACAATGTCCAATCCTTGCCCATTTCGTAGCTACTACCTGCCGATGTCCCTTAGCGTTCACACATATCAAAAGCCGATGAGAAACTGGTTTCAAAATATGAGGAGTTCGTGTCTAAGAGAGGATAAAGGGTTCCACTCACCTTTGCTCGAAACAAACTGAACTACGCGTTGTGTCGTAGATAATTCACACAGGGATTATTCATATGTATATACATATTTCATATTTACAAACAACCTTTGTGTCGCATGTTGACAAAAACTATTGATCGTGCTCATAGAACGTATGCATGATACGCCGTCATATTACAAGTGATGTTTTAAAATATTTTATCAAACTTTATTTAACCGAAATCCACGAGCCTTCTACACAAATTTGCCTACATAATTGTTTAATAATATTACTAGGTTTTATATAAAATTATCAATGAGTTTACCAGAAAAGTCCCTGGGGTAGAAAAATGCTTGCCTTACGATGTATTCAGCCCGCCGGTAATTTTATCGTACTGCCCAATGAACCCACCAGTAGATCCTAATCATAAATATTGGATTTTGAGTTTTCATTCACATGCTGAGCTTCAAGTAAAACCAACGACATCACTATATTAGGCTCATCCGTAGGCAGCTAATAAAAAAATTGTTATAAATACTACGACATATAAAAAGCATATATGGGCCGCGCGTGCTCTAGCCACTGTTTTGGAACGCGGAAGTCGCAAAGTTAAAATAAGTTCGTTGGTAGGTAACTACTTTCTAACGTGAAGTCGTTCTATTTTTTTAAACATTATGACGTACTTCGTTTTCTATGGGTTCCCCGTAGACCTGTCGCTCCGTGCTTGTAAATATAGCAAACGCCAGTAGTCCTTTGCTTGCGGAATTCTGAATTTAAAAAAAGAAATATGTAATAGACCTAGGACATACATTGTTTTACCCAAGCTATTCATCACCCTTCTTATGATGGACTAGCAGAAAAAGTTTTTATAAAAAATCTTCCACCGTTACTTTTCCTAAGTCCATTCATTCAAAGGCTCTATCTATAATTTAAATTGAAATGGATTACTTCTTACTTATGTTCTAAGTTATCGTGTGATCACCACAATGCCAACTGCGTTCAAACCAAAGAACTGTATTAAATAATTGAATTAACTATTATTAATACCATGACAGAGATAGCTTAGTACTTTAAGGGTGCGTACAGGTAAGTATAAGGTATCCGAAGGAGGAACAATAATGTGAGAGATCGTTCTCAAACTACGGGTCTCTACGGGGTTAGATACAACTCTTCTGTACGTTCGGTTAAACATAAACGTTCCTCTATGCCCGTTTTCGATGTATAACTGAAATCTTTTGTGTATATTCCGTACTACAGTACGTTGTATAAGCCATAAAAGTTACAATTTTCTCAAAATTTTAACTGTCTAACATTATAAATGGATGCAAAAAACCACGCGGTGGCAGCGCAACTCCGCTAAAAGCACAGGAACACCTATGCCACTAACGAGATACGCCATGGACCTGAGTGTGACTCTTGCTTTGGACCCGTATAGTTGTATCAATGAATGCGGTTCCAGTCGACACTAGCCAACGAGATTCTTTTGTCGTTTTATCGGCCGTGATTCCAGCGATCCGAATATAATAAGATTCCTTAAGTCGATTACGATTTAAAAACGAAATTGTGTGCTTCGTGCGTTGAACGATAAGCACATTACTTCAATTTCACGCTGAGAATTAATGGAATAGCATACACGATTGAAGTATTCTACAGTAAATTTAGCCTTTTTCCGTCGAACTAGAGCAGGAACTAATTGTGATTGAATAGCAAATGTCTGTTCGCAGTATACAAGAGAAGTGCTGAAGTTCGGGTCGCGTCTGAATCGTCTCAGCTACGAGAGCTAATGTCTATTCTACGTTTTAGGTTCCTTTGGAACGTCGTCGCGAATCACGATGAAGACACCGGCGGTTTATAGCAGCTCGTGTAGCAGCTGTTATATAGTCAGTTCTTTTATATACACTTCTTCTATATAATGCAGGTTGTCTTCCATGTGTTGAATGATGTTAGGTACGTTATACCACGCCACAAAGTGTCCTTGTTATAGTTCAGATTTTCTGGTGTGTACCTTACGAGCCTTATCTTCCTACGATTTTTTAACTAATCTTCGAACGTAGTAATCAATTCTAGTAAGTAGATTCTAAATAGCTGTTTTTGCTTGCTCGCGTTACTATATATATTCGAGTGTTTTGATTTCAATCAACATTATTGTATTATCTACCGGGCATATTTAGCGCTAGTATGGACTAGGGCGGCTTCAGCCCAAATGCAGCTTTTATTCAACCTCAGTACATAAACTGTGCTAAACATCTTATCGAAGTGACACTCTTTTACCTCAACAGGGTAGATTTGCCCAATCACTGACATGGTGAACCATGTTAGTTGGCGAGTAATCCGCTGAGTACACGAGACACATGTTTATTAGTCCACGCGTAAAAGCAAAAGTTCATTGATCATAATTAATCTCTAAGATCAATTTTCTCAGCGCCTTAAAAAATCCCCACATTCCAAAGGGAGATTGCCCATTCCGGAAGTCGGTAGTCTGAGAGTTTTAGGTTCGCAAAATAATCATATCGAGATAAACGTATGTGAGTTTCATGACACCTATTCGGGGATTTGTTACGTTTAATATTGCAACTACAAGAGATTTGACGTCTCGTACTGGATCAAATCCAGCGAAGCGAAGGTAAACAGATATACAACATCTGCCCATTTTCGTTTTGTCGGAATGCGAAGAGTAATTTTAGATACACGTTAGCAAAGTTTAACAGACGTACGGTAATCTAGTAATTAACTTAAGCTTGATTTTTGACTTTCGCTAAAGGCCCTCACCCACCATTTTACATGTATGCATATTTTTGGATATTATCTTTACCGCGATATGTCTGGCAAGCCAAGCGGGGCTGCTTCCAACTCGGACTTCGGAGATCCCGCAGTTCCGTTCCTCAAGCTGTTCCCTGTCGATACAGGTCTGGTTATGAATTAACAATGACGACCTTCTATTTATTTTTAGATTTGGAGTATTTTGAATTTACCCTGATATATAGGTACCGTCATATGCTAATCAGAAACAAATAAGAAGGACAAATATCATATAACTTTGTTTGAAAGTTCTATTAAATTATTAGCTAAATGTAACCAACGAAATAGATGGACCTGTATAGCTGGCGGTTTGACGCCCTTTTGACGGCCTAAAAATAATTCGGCATTATCTAAAAACTTGCATGGTTAAACGGCTTTTTGCCTAAAAGCGTCAAAACAATGCTTACTCATTTGTGGAAGCTGCATATTATTGCACCAAAATAAATGTCGAGGGAAAGGTACGAATGTTTCGCCATAGCAAAACTGAGTAGATGTAACAGTTATATGACTATGCCCTAATCTTAAAAGGATATTGGGCGTATTATTAAAAAAAAAAGTAGACACGTCGGGTCGGGTAACATAACCGAGCGTTCGAATAAACAAATAAGTTGTCTACATTATAGATCCATACTGTCTATACATATACTATATATATATATATAAATGTATCAGTGAGTGTAAGCTTGGTTATATTGAATGCAGCTCAGTCGATAGCTTTCAAGTAGAACATCTTGTCGATAACGTACTATTGAAATCGCATCCGTTTCCATTGGGCATTAATTTAGCCAAAATAACTAACATAAACTATAGAGATCAGTGTGCAATATTTAGATGGGTTAAAATAGTTGGAATTTGTGCGCTTTATTTATTATGTTCTGGGGCATGTTTTTTTCTTTTTTTTTTCACTAGAGAAATTAGTTCTAAGATTGACTTGCTAGCTAGTTCTATCTAAGAAATTGTAGCCCCATGATAGTGGTAATTTGCCATCTAGTATAGTCGTTCTGTATGAAGCGAAGGAGCAGCTGTAAGGCCAGCATCTGATATAATATATTCGTATTGAATATCCACTGTAGGACAGGTGCGTTAAGTTAGCGTACTTACTATTTGCGGTCGCAGACTCTTCACGAGCTAGAATAACGCTCGCTGAGCTGATTATAATAACGACAAAAAAACTCAGTTTTATTTTCAACACAATCATTTCGTAGCACAGACCAAACAGTATAATGAAGATAATACGTGTGTTAGCTAAAAGTAAAAGCACGTCAAACTAGGGCAAGCGTGACGACCACAATAGGAAAAATCGAGATTGGCACACTTTGCACTCAAAAGTTGAATTTAGCCTCTTTCTTAATAATAATGGCGTTTTATTTAAGCATATCAGAGATATACAACGGCTAGACGAAAGATGCAATTCTGTGCGTTTCAGTTGCCTAGCTGTCTGCTGGACGTCTAACCGACGATATCTTGTAGTAACTACATTAACGGTGACACGCCAAATAGCACGAATCACCAACTTTCTATCGGTAACGTACGCCGTACGCTGTAGAGAGAGAAAGAAACCATACCTTCTATCCCTAGAGAAGCTCTCGGAATAAAAACGTAGTCGGTGAAAGTAATTGGCGACCGTCCGAGATAAGAGCTCAGATCATGTGGCCACTGTAGAAAGTGGAATCATTAGAATAGCGAAACAGTCCCCGCCACGCTGGTTTTATTGGAACAAGCTGCTTGTCAGTCACAGATTCTGCCAACGGTCAGTCAATCACAGAACGAACGAGTCTGGCAAGTTGGGGGCTCTTAATCTCAGCTCGATCTCAGAAACCGATGGGCTACAGATCATCGGAACGGAGATTCAAGAGGCCTCTGACGGCGCCTTTGACAGCGTTAGACTATTCCTTCGTCGAAGCATTATACGAGAAATACAATAGCTCGACATTAAACAATTATGCGGTAGCCATTATTTTGATACTATCCATTTTGTTACGTACTTGTAAAGAAGAACGCCTTAAAATAACGAAACATAATTAAAATTTTTATTTAACATACAGGCAATAACGGAATAAGGCGAAGGGCCCTTGACAGCGTGAAAAAAATGATAGTTTGAAAAGGCTCTTGCCAGTTAGAAAGTTCCTGTCGTGTTACGCTTGTTAAAGTGGTACGACATAGGCAAATGTCTGCAATATATATATATATATATATATATATATATATAGTGTCGTATTAAATGCATCAGTTATCGATTAGTATCGAAGAGCTGTAGCGTAACATTGGTGGAATATATAAACGGTATTACTGAGTGAACCCTGCAGTAAATCATTTATCTATTTCCTCTAACTGTAATGATATTTCCGATATATATATATATATGTTCAGATATATGCGATAGATCGGTTTACTACAATTACAGGACAATTGTAGTGTACGACACGATTTAGACGTTATTTACTATATATTATTACTAGTCCGGCGACAACACCTGCTTTATTGCTATTGTAATACAAACAAAAAAAAAAACGCTAAGGTCAATTCATTTATATAGTACTTGCATAGTGTTATTGTCACATTCGTTCCTGGTGAAAGATAAATGAACACAAAGATGTCATACTACGTACCCTTTATGCGGTAACAAAAATCGGAAGCCATAACCTGTCAACATAGGAACAACGCCCGAACATTTTACAACAACTCACTTGAGTTCAACGAATCACGGAAAATCCGACATGATAGATACTCTGCACTAAAAAATAAACCACGAATCTCTGAGTACCTATTTGCGCTACAGAGTCTTTGAAAATACTCTTCCTTGTTAAAAGTGTAGCTATTTGTAAAAGCCGAACACGTGAACAAGCCAATATGTGAGCGTTAAGTTGAAGTTTTTTTGAAGCAGATATGAATGCTTCACTGGACTCTGCTCCACGAAGTCTTGTTTGTATCGTCTGGTCTATGTTATGTCGAATTTGCTGCCAGATTCTAGCTAACACTTCAAACAGCAATAAATGATGCCGCTTACGGGACACATGTGCTATCAATTTACACGCATTAAAAGTCAATTCAAGGGTGCAGATCTCAAAGATGTGAATCCGAAGGTGCCGATTCTGACGGCCGAGATCGGCCATTAAATACATCATAAAGTGTGTCTCTGAACCCTTGAATGCAATTCAGAAAACCGAACGGGCCCAAGAGTCTGGGTAAGGTTAGGTTGGTATCCTTGAGCTTGTTGCACATAAACATGAACTTAACAGGTAACCTGTCGGTAAATAGTCGGTACGTCTACATTTTGTTGGGTCGTTAAGGGAATAACGTTGATGTCAATAAATCCCATCATGGGAAGCAAGTTTCTTTGGTCTTAGAGAATTGCAAGGCTGTCTTACATCAATTACGAAAGGGAGCAATTCGTTGTGTAAAATGTGATTTATAGTCTATACTCTGATTAGGCGGATTATGTAGTAGGTGAAGACTACCAAAAGAGGGCGCAAGGCTCGTCTCGTCGACGTTATGCGTCTTATCATGCGTTTACAATATTCTTAGCTAATTATAAAGTGCTTTTTCGTTGACGGTGTTCACTTTATGTTTAGCCAATTTTTTGTCTAAGCATAAAATGTTTAATTCGTTTAGTTAGTTCGATGACCCACTTTCAGATCCTTTTAACATTCAAGCACTGTTTCTAATTCTGTCCGCCAAAACGGCAGACGATGACGTTATGCCCTTATGGCATCATCGAACACGTAGTATACCGAATTCAGTTGAAAACAACTTTGCTAAATGTCCTTTTTGAATGTTCCATAACGCACGACGTCTGATTTTACTGAGAGCTCTACTAGTCAGCTTCGATAATGAAAGCGAACACCTGGTATACTCTATATCACAAGTAAAATAAAAACATAATTTTCCGAGCCGCACTGGTCCTTTGGATTTGGGACGTATGAGGGAAGTCGAGTATACACAGAACTCGTCTGCACGCACAAGTCTGAATACCTAGCTCTAATAGAATTTTTTAAGCTGTGCCTGACACTGCCGTACTCTGAGGATTCGGGTTGACTATGGCCCCTATGCTCTACTAACCAACCATTTAGTGATCTTGGTTGTTGTTTTTTTGCCTCACTGACTATTTCAACTTCATTCTTGCTGGCCTTAATAGTTCGGTAACGTTACGTTATAGGCTTTGTCCTTCGGATCTGCAGTAAGTTGAGAGAGAAAAAAACTGCATACTCTGGTCATGAGATTAGGAGCAGTTCAGGCGCCAAAGGAAACTCCTCATATCGCTAATAATTATCTGAACCCTTTGGCTGTTTATACATCTGAGTGTATTGGAATAGGACGAGGTTAATTGGAAATAGCTAGCGTTTATTATCAACAGCAATTCTTTCCGAAACTGTGTTTGCTTCGACGAACTTGAAAATTGCAGACACATGTATGACGTGACGCCTACCCAACTTGGTCAGATTCTAAAGTTCATATCATGTTCAAACATGACCCACGTGAATCTACGTCAGATTCGGACGGTCGAGTATGGCGTATCGTTTAAGTTAAAAATGCCACTTTTAAACTCGACACACCCCTTTTGAGTACTACGTTAAGCTCTAGAGTCTTCATTGTCTATATTACACAATGCACAATGATTGTTTCGGCCGCTTTTTTAGCTTCATGAAGAGCTAATTAAATGTATTGAAAACACGGCCATTATTCCTCGACATAGCTATCTTTCGAATACGAGCTCAGAGATATATCTTTGTGCCTCAATGAAGTCGACAATAGCCGACTGGATAAAGCGATCTTTCAGTCGTATATAGCATGCGATCAATTAAAAACGGGAAGTAATACATAGAGCCAGCTATTGTTACAAGCAAATCCACTAAAGTTCTCGTAGGCATGCATTGTGGTAATACCATAAATTACCGCAGCAATTCGATATCATCGTTCACTTAGATCCGACATAAATATTCTTATATAAGGCTAAAATCTGCTAGTGCCAATACCCCCTTAAAGACTGACCGCCTCAACGCCATTTAACGTTTTCAGAATATAGCTATTTTTGATTACGGAAGTAAGTACTTCATCGACCACACCTTTATATACAAACGAATCTACTCTGAAATAACATTAGGAATAACATGGTTTTTCTAAGCCTAAATATAGACTTCCTTGGCGATTTGCTCGTTTCTAGAAAGCGTGCTTGAATTCTTTAATGGAACAAAAACGGCCGTAAACCTCGGGCATAAAAACAGTCGACACCGAACAATGTATATTTGGTAAAGCCATCTCGATACGAAAGTTGTTGTGGTTTGCCACAGTCTTTGTCTGCCGGTCACCTAGATCGAACAAAAAAAAAAAGCCTCTGTTCTGTGCTGCCCACGTTATTATGCGTTATGATGGCCCGTCTACTTCAAGCCACTTTATCAATCCACTGTCTGAACAGGAAGCCAAATCAAGTAGTTCCCGATCTTTTTTACTCAGACCGATGCTACAACGAATATATATATATATATATATATAGCTTTTTGTTTTTATTGTTTCAGTTTGGTAGAAGGACGATCGAGGGTGATCAGGAATAGTTAGGTTACGTTTTGGAAGATTGCACACTTTTTGTATAATGTGCCTTTTTATATGATGCTGAATTTTTCTGAATATCCATATATGTATAGCCGTCTTTATAACTAAGCCTATCAATTTTGACTAGTTTAGACATCGTCGCATTACTTTTTTCTTACCCAATCTATAGCGGCGTCCAAAACGAAACGTTCTAAATGAACAAATAGGAATAAATTCAATCGATATGCTATAATATAAGTATATTTGAAACAAACGGGAAGTTCTTTCATAGACTTTTCAACTTTATAGAAAAACAATGTGAGTAATTATTAGCTCGATCACTGCATCAATAGCAGCGTAAAAAAAAGCGCAGTACGATAGTTTAAAGTAACGGTTCTTGGTCCGCTAATGTAGGCTAGATATTAAATAAAAATAGCATATGATACATGTAACAGTTAGGCTTAAGGATCTCGATGAAATGTCATCGGAAGACTTATAAGATGACTATGTGCCTTTGTAACACAAATGCTTCTACATACGATATCTTCATTCAGCCTTTAAACCTAGTATCTCGACATGCATATACCTACAGGTCCGCAATATCAGCCAGCCCCAATAACACAGGTCAAAGACGGTAACTTTTTGTATCGCTTAGATAGCATGGCATTTATTTAACAGCGAAACTATATTACACATACACATCGCATCCAGCGTTTCGGTAGTTCGCTGGTTGCATCGTTTAAATATCCTCGTATTTGAAAGCTATATGTTGAGTGCGCCACAGGGTACACACACTTAGACTTTTTTCTTTCCGTAACTGTTATTAATGTGATTTGTATGTTATGGGTTAGCGGCTAGTGAATGTGCTACGATTGAAGTGAATGATCTGCGGTGAGGTTAAGGATTTAATGTGCGCAACAAGTCGCAATGTTTTGACTTGCTATTAATGCCCCGATGCCCAACCGGGCTTAATAATACGCTAGCTTTATTCATGTGACTTTATGTGTAGGCTGATACTAAACGGCAACGTTCGGTATGTAGATAGTTACGGAACACGAGCACGTAAATGCTACGCCGAACTGGGGTCTGCAGGTAAACGAATGAATTTTTCGCTCTTCGCATTCGCGGAAGCAACGCTCCATCTGCTCAGATTTGCACTCGACTGCGATAGAAACAAACAGTTAGATAGGGTAGCATGTTTTGATGCAATTACGTGTGCTTCATATTGATTGAGACCGCGTCTTTTACTCTAAATCGTTAATTAGAATCGGATTAAATAGAATTTAGATAGTCGTAAAAATTGATCCGATCAATTTCCTTTGGAAACACTGCGGGAAGAAGAAATAGATCGCTCTGATAACTCTATTGTAGGACATACTGCTCAGGGGCTGCGAGCACGGAGACCGCGGCTCGCGTTACGACTGTGCTCTATTGAAGTTTTTTAAACAGTGTAGATTTTTTACGAACGTAAGGTGCAAACATCTTCGCGATTTCTGTTTCAGTAATGTCTGTATCCGTTAAGAAAGAGCACTGACGAGGTGCGGTTTCCTGCATTGTACCGTTACTTACGCGAGGCTAAACGTTGCCATATGACCAAGAACTGTTTAACGGTGGCTAACAATGAAGTCTCACACATGAGACGCTGTGAAGCTTCTGCTGTCTGCTCGTGACGTTTCAGGATTACAGAGATAACGTGTCTTGCGAAGCTTAATACTATTGTTATATAATATCTGTGGGTTAACGGTAATTTCAAACGCAAATAAAACTTTGCTTTTTGATACTACCATTTAATAGAACCAAGTTTGTAAGTTAACAGACGATGCGAAATACTGGTTTAACCATAATTTGCTTGAATAACAATAGTATTAAGCTTCCAAGTGGAGGCTCATTCGCAAGATACTTTATCGCTGTAATCCTAAAATATCATGAGCAGATATGTGCTTTCGTTGGATTATGAGTTCGCACTATAAGTATCAAGAAATGGATTGATTTAAGAGTGATCAATATTTTCGTAACGACGTCTACCACTGCCTGTTTACCACTTAAAATCTTTCGGCACGCATCTTTCAATACCCTAGTAATATCCAATATATGAAGCAAAATGGGACACGGTGTTTCATGCGAAACCTCCTTCTACTTGTAAAAGCAACATATAGTAAGGGTTCCAGACGTTGTCCATTAAACTTCGTCGTATATGATCTGGGCTCGGAATCTGGGAATAGATATACTTCGTTCCGTGCTGGAAGTCAGCAGTCTGAAGTAATGAAATGTAATGGCGGCATCCGACGTAAAATACATTCATTTCTCTTGCCAATTTAAAAGATCTCACTACACTATCGAAGGGAAGATTCAAAAATATGCGTAACACAAAGGATGGTCTGTCCTTCTCAAAAAAGGCAGCAAACTCTAAAAACGGGCTAGCTATGTTGGGTAAACAAAGTAGTCAGAGCTTCGTCTAAAGGCAACGGTTTCACCGTTCACTGTACTTACGAGTAGGCTTCCAACTCTGGGTAGGCATAACACCTTGCTGATAATGAATGACCGGCGTTTGCATATAGGAATATCCGTTAGTGGGATTGTTCGATCGTTGTCCATATTGCACGATCTGACCATCGGGATAACGAACCACCTGTCCCTGTTCATGGCCGTGGTTGAGGTAAGGGTCCCATTGGCGAGTGGGCAGCTGGGTCGGATAGCTCCATTTCCGTGTGGAGAAGCCGCGATCCCATGCTTTCGTCGAATAGCCCCAGGTGGACGAGGATCGCCAGTCGCGCGTTGACCTGTATGTCGAACGTGGATTCCAGTTTGGTGACAAATCAGGCGAAGCAGTGCATTTTGGCACTGGCACAAGCGCCGCCATAAATATCGCAAGTGCAAAAGCTAGCATTACTTTGTCAATGCAAACAGCAGAATCGAAAAGTAGAAGTGTGTATTAAAGCTAAAAGGCAAAATCCACGTGAACTACTCAGAGCTGATCGAATGCTGAAGCACTCGCAGTTCTTGGTAAAGTCAATAACGGAAAAATATGCGAAGCAGCAAAAGATGGATGACGAAAAAAGGTAGTTCGAAGGCTAGATTAGAAATTTCGAACTTTGGCTAAAACAAATGTTCGCCGTCTAAGTCGGATCTACGTTCGACGTTTCTATTGCTTCTACCTTTCGTTTCGTGCTTTCGTCTGCCTCCGCGCAGCTTGCAGCTAGGAGGTTTCCTACAGGATTGTGCCAATATTTGGCTCCTATATACTTTTCAGGTCAGAGTCGACCCCCCCCGTTTCTCTTTCTCGATCTGTTCTTGCCATTTAGTCGGTGACCAGTAAACGAGCGGAATTGACTACTACGTATCACAGCATCGAGACGATTCCATTACGAGCACACACATACATACACAACAACAACAACAACAACGCACGAGCGTACATGACATTGAAAACATGTTGATCAGACAATAGCGTAAGGCGACGGTAACTGATCGCAAAAAGCTTCGACGTAGGTGCTAATGCCGGTTTCAGCGAAGACAACAACCGAGATCGCAGCAGACGCGGCGAGCCTGTTGTCGTCTGAGTCGAAGAAGTCGAACGACGCGATGTTATGACCTATTAAGATTCATCATCGGTTAGGAGAGTGGGTGTATTCGCCTACAGAGCTCGTTCATCCGGTATTGATACACGGATTGCCATTCACTGGAGAGTTCTCTAACACAGTTAGCGGGTCAGCTAGTTCCACCGTTTGCCGAACACGCGAGCATATTATAGGCAAGAGAAAGTGAACACGCTACAGCTTTGACAAAAGCTTTGCCGCACCTTTCACTGCTATGAGCTCAGATCTGACGTGTTAGCGACATCCTCTAGCTACAGCGTACCGCCACAAACGACACGCCGAAAAGCAGGAAGGAACCGTGTCGCCAGCCACGTAATGAAAGCGCACTTACGCAGCTCATCGACCTGTACGTTACATAATGACTTATCAGCATGCCGATGACGTAGAAGCTGACTAAATCGACGTAGTAATGCAACGAGTGTTTACAGAGGGAGGGAGGGAAAGTCTACAAGGGAAGGTTGTTGGAAGAATCTCAATTATAGACAACGATCAGAAATGTATGAAGTGATAACAACAAAACAATCATACTATAACTATCCGAATGCGCGTAATGATAAATCTATCTGTATTTAGTATCGTTCATATGATGAGAATAGGATCTGCGAGAAAATCCGTGACAAAAGAGATCCCCTTTTTGTTGTAACTTTTTCCGATGAGCTCTTGATATTACCATTTAGCAAGCTTGAGTTAACATCACATCGTCTGTTTCCATGTGGCCACTGATGTCAAAAATGGCGGCACGTAAATCATATGTGTTGCTTTTGAACGCGGTGAGTAGATGTGCCCGAGCTAGGTAAGGGAATACAATAAAGGCAAGATATGGCACTCCTTACGAGAAAAATGGTTCATCCTAGACGTTATGTGGATTTACTGTTAGCCAAACGATTCCATTTCCCGTAACAGTTGTGTACTTGGCCTCAAAAATTGTGAACAAAAACTAGTATTTCCCAACATAATAACACTCCAATTATTAAGGTTCATGGTACAAACAAAAAAAGCATAGTTTTCGTCTGCTAGGCACACATATGTTTAGACACGAATATGGAGTGTCCCTATTACTACTGTTTAACTTCTCTTTTGAACAGATACACAAATATAATGTATTTTATTTAGCCAATCAAGAAACAATAATAGCAGAGTAAAAATGGACCATGGAATTTACGATAAAACAGCTACGATCTTGTCTCAAGAATTCTGATAGTAGACTATCGTACAACGAAAAAACAATCCCGTTTTCAATATCTGATACCTTACATCAATCACTGTTTGATAAGTATCCGCTTAATCTTATTATTATTATTAAGATTAATTATAATTAAGATTAATAATTAACAGTATTAAGAAAAGGGTCAACGAATGTAAATCTAGTAGCAAGTTATATCGAAATTTTGAGACGAATCCAACTTTCGGCTTCAAATAATTTTAATTGACGTTTTGTAACTATTCACAGCGTAATGTGGGGACTATAGCAACACATAACATTGTCCTCAATAATGAAGACGGGTTAATATACGTTTAACGAACAATTATTATGATCCAAGGCACGTACGTGCCTTTTGCAAATATTCATCATTCTTGGTAAGCAATATCCTTTGGTACACGTTGGAATCTACCGAGTGCAAGCGTAACAAAGCTGCCGGAAACCGGAAGCAACGGAAAACATCACATCAGGCAAAATTTCGACGAAGACCGAGCACCAACCGACAGAAAGGGACCAAAGGATTTTCTCCAACGAATTGAAACGTTCGTCAAACAAATCAAGCTTCAAACTTAGTGCTAATCTTTCAGAAAATAATACAATACACTTTCCTTCTTAAAGGTTTCATCACTGTTGGAAAAGAAAATCATCTTACATTCGAAATTGTATGCGAGAACGATTCCAGTAGTAGGACATCCGATGAATCTAGTAATCGCTTCTATTCAGCCCCTCTAGGCCACTTGAGCCGAACTCTCTGTTCTGACATATCCTTAAAGCAATCCTATACGGCCGCTTGAACATCTGTCATGGAAGTAATAGTTGAAACTCAGCTGCGTAGGCAGTCTTAGAAGTTATCAATCCAAATCGTTTTTCTCTAAAATGCCGTTTTACAACAGCGTCTGCTTCGAAGTCCATACATCTGGCCAGTGATGTCCTCATCTATCTAACCTGCTCAAATAGAAGTTGACATCTCGGCATGCAAAATGAACTAAACTGATAGCCATAGCTTTCTCCATTTGTGTCCTCGGTGCAAAACTTTGAGACTACAGACACTGAGACAAAATCTGGCGTATAGGGTGCATGGTCAATCAACACGTACCTCAATTCGTGAATATTTGGTATGTCTATCGCTGAAGTGTGAGGTCGTGCATCGTTTTAGTAGGTCAACACTACCTATTTCCTCGAAATTCCCGTTGCCAACTTATAACGTGATAATGTGTAGTGTATCCTCGTTGTTGTCTTCTTTTCCTTCTAATGATCGATTAGCACAAACCCATAACTATTCGAGAAATGATTACCATCGCATTCCCTGCCGATATGCCTTTTTTCAGGAGCTGATTCAGCCTTCGCCGTTTACTGTTGCGGGTGTGTCGTGCTCGCAGAGGTGTTACGGTACGACCATCATATTTAATCTACAGCTATTGATCGACTCAAAAACTTTGAATCGCTTTGCTCGAGCTGCATCACCCGACTTTTGTGAACGTACATTCGAAGACATTTTTTATCCTGAGTGAAAAGATCCAGCGCACGATGCACGGTCAACTTCTTCGTGCTCAAATTCTCCGATGGTGCATGACGAACGTGTTTCCTCAAGATGCCCAAGTGCTGCTCTCTTTCTAACTCTACTTTGAGAATTGTTTGGCACCCAGTAGTTATTGGGGTTTTCGGTCGTTGACGTGACAAAACGGAATATTTACTCTGTCTGTACTTAACTGTTCAAGATTTAACGGTACAAGCAACTCGCGAAACAACGTGAAATCTTCGTAACCAGCGTCGTTGAATTTGCGTAGCGTGTTACTTTGAAAATGTAAAAAATTAATGATGGCTCGATATTGAAGAGTTTTTAATTTAGAACGAAACTAATATGGACCGATATAAATAACCGTAGAAACAAACGTTAAATATGATTGGAGTTTTCACTATTGATATTCAGTGTATACGCAATAGTACCAGCAAAAATTGTTCACGGGCGATGCCATTTTCATGTTAAGGCTAAACGTCTTTTTGAACGAATCTTGTATGGAAAAAAAGCCCACAACGTTTGTTGAATCCTAGGGAGCATAAGACTTGTTAATCGATTCATGAGTAAAAGTATTTCAATTTATTAAATTATTTCTATATATATATATATATATATATATAACTAAATGGACAAAAAAGAACATTTATTTACACTTCGTAGTGCACAATGAGGTACTTTGTAACGCTGAAATTATTAGTAGTATGCGGGCTTATGTTTGATTTGAACCCCTTATTTTTCGTATCAGATCTCATATCCCCACACGGGCAAAAAGTCAATTTTCTTCACATGATACGCAGGGTCTCCTTTGATAGCTACCTAAGTCACGAACGAGATAGAGAAGTTTGCAGAGCAAAAACATCAATATTGTATGTCTGGCTTTCTCTTCTTTCCTCCTTTCAGTGTTTGTCAATCAGCTTAATTATAATGGTGTGCACAATTTGCTACGGTTGTGTTTACGGTGCCCAATATGGAATCGTGTCATGGCAGTTGCCGAAACATTTTCTCTTGTTTTCACGTAATAATAACAACTTATTACGTAATAAATAATAATCTTCTACGTTCAGTTTATCTGAGTGCTTGCGCGACTTTCGGTGTAAAGCACGTAAGGAACAACAAAATACTAAAACGTGTTTCATTAATTTCTCAGTGATGTTGATCCACAGAGGACTTATTGCAACGTTTGACTGTAAAAATCTAGTTATCTCCTCGGTGAGCGAGTAGAAATGAAGACATGCTGATCAGAAAGATGTGATTGAACAAAAACATATTATTAGACAATTCGAAAAGGGAGTACTTTCGATCGATGTATGCAACCCTATTTCAAATAAGTTCTATAATTCTTTGTAAGAGATGTCTGAGCTTGTGGGTAAGTAAAGGTCACCGCTGACAGCTATGCGTGGGCATAGATGATGACCAGTTAACTAGATGATTTAGGCTGCTTGCAAGTACTATTTTTGAAACGTACGTTACGTTAAATGGATAACCAGAACATGGCCCGATCCATTTGCCTCGATGTTATACTATTCTATTAAATATTTTCTTATTCATTTCGTAGAGCGTGTGAAGAAAATGATCCAGCCGTCTTCCCTTCCAGCAAGCCCATCAGTTACGAGAATAGAGCTAATCGTAAGTTCACGGGTACGCATATTTTTGCTTAGGTAATGAGACAAAAAAGAAGCGTATAATTTAAATCACCAAACATACTTATGTCGCACGTCGATCAGGACCTTTCTATCGAACATCTAATATTTTCAACTCCGTGCTGGATAACAAAATACAAGATATACGCCTCAGCGTCCATGAAAACCTATTATGCAGCATCTTTTACCACTTTGAAAAGAGCCCATTGTGTTCGAACACGTCATTACCTGTTGGCAGACGTAAGTGTATGGCTACAGCACGGAGGCCAGGACCAAGTTTTCCGAGTTCAAAAAAACACGCTCCGACGGAATAAAGTTCCATGATCCAACAAAAGTGCTTTTTACGGCTTTCTTGAACTGTCAAGGAGTCGCTGGTTATGAGATAATGGCGTCAGTCTTCACGGTTTCCAAGCAGTACTATCAAGAAGAAAATTGTACCAGTCTCATCGACGCAAGATTTTTGCGTCGTGGCAAGACAAGTTCTGGCTCGCCGATCGCGACAATGCCGCGACCCACATCTTACTAACGACTCAACAATTTTTTAAAAAACGCGATGCTTATATTCTCCCAACCTCCGTATTCACTGGACCTAGCCTTCTACGACGTTCTGCTATTGTTGAAGCTAAAGAAAAGAAGATGTTCCGAGACGATAGAGCAAATAAAAGAAAATCAATGGCCACACTGAGTGCTAGCCCGATAATCGAATTTGGCAAGTTTCCGGACGTCTGGAAATAAAGCGATGGCATAAATATATTCTCTCAGTGAGAATCATTTTGAAGGCGGTAACTCGTAAAACATCTATGGATCGGGAATCAACGACTTGATAATTTTTGAACAATGAGTTATGCAGTGTAGTTCAATAGTACGCCAAAGCCTTGTTCCAACTTAGTCCACTTTCAGTCGCTCACCTTTAAAGCAGTCCATATTATCTAAGGGCTGGATTATCTAGCGTAAATGGCTACTGCATAAACAGGCATCATCTAAAGACAGATATCGAGGACTGTGTCGATCAGCATCGGCTGATACATCGGTGTAAGACAAATAGTCGTTCGCCAATTCACTGTGATGAAGCGAAGAAGCAGCCAAAGGAAAAGATTATCTAGGCCGGTGCACGCCGGTAGGTTCACGAGCTGACGTCTAGAAACCGGCGGTGGAAACCAGGGACACAATGTATGAGCATTATTATTTATTGTATGGCTGTTCGTTTGCCGGGAATAGAGGCTGGACGTCCTTGCTTCTGTCACTGGCCCATCCGTTTCTTCTATCGTACCCCTTCGGGGTGCATCTGTTCCCTATTCTTTTTCGTTCCTTTTTCCCGACTCTGTTACATTAAGCATAACGAAACGTTTTCATATAATATATATCAACTTGCAATACAAATGAATAATAAAGCGAAAACGGGACAAGTGGACATGAATGATATTTTCTTGTTATTTATTTGAAGACACAGTAGAGAGATGTAAAAACAAGAAGAGTACAAATTTATAAATTAACAAAGGCCGCTATTTAGTTCGATGTAGATGTTCATTCTACTTTGTACTGAGCTGAACTTCTTACAAAAAATATTTACCTAACACCAACTTTTTGCTTACATACGGCTCGCCATTCAATGGTTGGACCTTTAATTGGATCACTGAATGAGGCATATCCGTCTTACCAAGGGCCTTCAAAAAACTTCATAATTGTTTCTTCTCTCTGTGTAGAATTGTCAAACCAAGATAGTTTGAGATTGGTTGACCAAACGTGACGCAGTAAAATTTATGCCCTTAATCGTTGTTTTGGAAGAATTGCCAAGTGTATGAAAACTCTACCTGGAAGAAACTAACAGCAACGCAGAACTTAGCCAGAGTTATTTTCGCATACCAAATTTGTTATTGACTCATATCAAACGTCTCGAAGATTGTACACATATATACATGTATATACACATATACATACATAAATTGTATTTCACGAAGTAGAACGCACAACTTCCCCCAAAAAAAAGTACTGGCACAGATCCAATATGCAGAAAATTCTATCAGATGCTGCCCAATGTGATAATCGGACAACTATAAATCTATTTAGAATATGATATTGAACATGACAGAGAACTAACGATCCATTAATCATTAGCAATAATGCGTAATCCGGACGGAAGGGCGTTTTATTGACGACAGCCGGCCCACATAGCTAGTTTCAACGAGCAATGTTATTTTGCACAGGTTCGTATACACAGTTAAGCATTTCATTTAGGAAAGGCCGTCCCATATCCTATTATTATAAGCCTTTATCAGCATCTTCGGCATTAACTATGGATAGTCTTGAGTCCTTTTTGGACCGCGACAAAGGGGCTATCTCGGGCGGATGCAGCTAATAAGGCTGTAGGGCATTCTCTTCGGCAGATATCGGATAGGATTAATATGCCACGCCCATACACATGCACAAGTAAGTAACACCTCGTACTAGCGAATCATATCGCATGACGATGCTATCGGTACAAATACCGAACAGAAATTGTGTGTAGCTGATTACCCCAGGGAACCCGCCGCACAACACAATTGGCTTCTATGTCATCTTAATGCCACGAAGAGCTTTACGAATATGTGCTGACGTATATCACATTATAGATCTTGTCGGAAAAAACCATCAGTTTTAGGCTGGACAGTTCAGTAAATAGGGATCTTGCTTGACTTTTTGTCGAAACTAATCCAGCACTCTGCTAGTCAAGGGAGACATGCACATTTGGTTTGGACGCTGCATAGTTAAAAAAAAAAAAAACAATCGTATTTTTTTCATCGTTTTCTACTGTATAGGTGTCTGCTACCCATATTGTATAATTTCTATATTTCGTTTAACAGCAAGTATTTATGTTGCCGGACTTCATACGTGGCACTCATGACTATTAGCTGGGGCTCATTGTTTATGAATTTGTTTTAAAAGCGAGATTAAATATAACTGTCCACTCGGGCGCGTTATAAGCGATGATGCAGAGGCTTTGTGAGCACTTCCGTCTAAAAATGCTGTCCTGGTATGAGCTTCATATACCGATGCAATAGTGCCAGCCTACTTCTCAAGTAGAGTAACCGTAATATACTTGTGTCAAAACCGAAGGCGATTGCGAGACAGATCACGTAGCTTGGAACTCGAGTTTCATTTTTTAAACATCTATTTAAAACGCTAGGTGTTTCTTTGGATGTCCTTTAACCTGCTTGATGCTTCACACGCTTGTTTGTGCTCGTATAGGTTGCCATTTGTCTACTGACATACAGGTTGAGTTTGTGTATGCCGGCTAAACGCTTCAAGCATACTGGTAATTGGCTAGCTACGAAGGGTCAGCTACCGTTTTGGCAAGGCCTTGGGAAGGGAGCAGCGAGATACCGCGTTGGCAAAATCATGCTTGTGCAATTATTTTTCGGACGCTTGGAACGGCCAGCTAAATTAGATTGAATTTCATAATAGGCTTAATCTACATAGTTAGAAATCCTTTCGTAGCTATAGCGGACTGTTCGTTTAGTCCAGTTTCAATAGACAGCTGATATAACTAACCGTAATTTTAATTCTCACAAGCAAGTACGTTTGCTTCTTCAACTGGGAACTCCTTGTCTAATTAAAGTAGCTTTATATAAAACCAGTATATAGCACCCAGTACTCAAAGATGGCTAAGTGTGCAAGCAATACGCAACTTAGATCGAGATACCATAGAAAATCGACTGTGTTCAACTATCAGCTATTTTGCCGGGTCTGATTTTTTTTATTGTTCTATAAATATAGATTCTCCAACTTTAACTTCAAGTAGAAGTTAACATTATCAATCACTTCAGATCTCTGTGAATACGGCTCGACTGTTGGCTTCATGATTTAGAGAAAATAGGCGCGGCAATTAGGTCGACTGTTGCGGCGTAATAAGAGTAAGTGGCCAGTTTCGGTCTCAATAGCCGCCGCAGTTAGCGTCGTACAATGAATTACGGTTTTCTAATAGCTTTTTCCACAGTGCAATTTTCTGTACAACATAAGTTGAAAACACTTGTTGTTGAAACAAATTTTCCACTGAAGTAGATATTTGTGCAACGCAGACGATGCTGGAAGTTCCCTTAGCATATTTAAACTCTGTTGCGGCATAGTTTTCAAATGTGAAAATAAAAAAAATTCCTGGCCTTCGTTTACGGCTAGGCAAGCTAACATCGGGTTTTATGGGGAAAACGGAGTTTGTTCTCTAGAAACAGAAGCACTTTCCCTTGGCTTCGTCTTCCGGGCAAAACTTTCTAGGAAAAAAGTTCAGTGCCCCACAAAAAAATCACCCTAATGGGTCGCGTCTGAGAGATTATTTTGAGGGAAACACTATCCGCGGGATTCACTTCAGGCCAACACATTTTCTTTAACTTGTCTAGAAATGAAAGACTGATTCTATTTATAATGTGCAACTTTTCGTATTACACATGCAACTTGAGAACACTTTTTAACGCAGCACAATGTTCAGAGATATATATATATATACTTGATCAGACGCGTATTTATAATATGAAACAACGCTGAATGCCGGCCAGCTACAACCAAATAGCTTCTGCTAAAACATAATTTACGCATAGTGTATAATACAATAAAAGACTAGAGTCGTGGCCGCCGTGATGAAACGTTGCGTTGTTTTCAAAAATGAAAAGAGAGAATGA
The DNA here is from genome assembly GCF_002532875.2 of Varroa jacobsoni. Classification (NCBI taxonomy): domain Eukaryota; kingdom Metazoa; phylum Arthropoda; class Arachnida; order Mesostigmata; family Varroidae; genus Varroa; species Varroa jacobsoni. The sequence goes on along the minus strand of NW_019213096.1, from coordinate 148,693 downwards.
ACTTGTTACCTATGTTTCCGATCAATTAAAGTGAGATAATGCTAGGTAGGCGGAAGCTAACTTTTAAGAGAAGCAGTAATTGGCTCTATCTTTTCAAGGTTTTTCTAAGACGATCCTCTAACAGCCTTAATCATTCGGATTTCACAAGTAAGCAGGCAGACTAGTTGTTAAAAGGAAATTATTTTTTCTCATACTATATATATATATACTACTATACTTATATATATATATATACATATATATATATATATATATATATATATATATATATATATATATAGGATAAAAGAGAGAGAGAGAGAGTTCTTAAACTTCATTCTATGCCACAGCAATGCAGATTAATGAAAATAGTACCAATTCGCGATTGTAGCATTAGAAGTATTTAGAATACAATTTTCACTGCTGTCGTAAGACCCCGTTGCCTCCAAATGAGCAATTCATTAAATGAAACACGCCAAGTCGCTTAAAGAGGTTACGATTGTAAACCTTTCAGGATCCGAGCTCCTAAGAACATGCATACACTTTGACCTTTTCTAAGCGTGATGTCTGCTATCATCGAAAAAAATCGTTCATCAAATTATAAGTTACAAACTAACCTGAATCTAATCAAAAGTTAAACTAGATTTAAGAAGAGATCGAGAAATGGCCACTTGAAGTCTTCGGCTTGAGAAGCATGAGTAATGACCTCTTATAGTTCATAGAAAGCCTTAGATTAATCCAGGCCTGTTGTCAATTTATATGATATTTAAAAATAAACGTGTACTAATAGCAAGTTAACATAAAGATCTTATTATACTCAACAATTTTGGGCCGATTGGCCTAGAACTAATGGGTTTATTAGCGCCCCTGTTCGTTTAAGTGAACCGTCGAAAAAAATTCACTTGATCGTGTACATAGTAAATATTTTATAAATTCATTCTGGTTTCACACATACAATGATAGCACTAGTTGGACCAATTACGATACCAATAGGTTTGTTTTAATGGCTCTGCTCGTAGACGCAGTTCATGTCCAGCGCATCACCCCTGTCCTAAATACTAACAAATACTTTCAACTTATGTATCTCGGTTTATTTTAAATTATCTATGATATGAAATGCCTGGCCCTGAGTGTCACGCATCGTATATGTAACTTTGTTCTATATTGTCCTCGGTGGTAACATTGGATTAATCGTAGCTACACTGCTTTGTACTTTTACGTTTTCTTAGGTGGATCGTCTCTCTATTTTTTTCTATATGAAAGTCAATGACAGCTGGATGAGAGAAGTAAGAGGCCGATACATTGATTATGTTGTGTTAATAAGAGGAAAGTATTTAATCACCAATTGACAAACGAGCTATGTCCATCTAGGTTAGCTCGTAATACCTTCGTGAGCTCGAAATATACCCAAAACACCGTTTTCCGTCGATCTATTTCACCAGAAATAACACTTTTCTAGAATAATAGGTTTATTGTGAATATCCTACATACATGAACAATTATAATATTTAGATTTTCAGCGAAATAGATCCTCTATACCAACAGATCTACACCTCTTAACAGAACGCATATGGTTTACATCGATCGTCTCCAAGATTTTCTTATGCATTTTACTATTCATTTTTCTTTACTTGAATACGTATATATATACATACACACTCAAATCGATGAATGTAGCATTTACCTTCGGTTGATGTATACTGTAAAGAATGTAGCATTGCTAGTTGGATACGGTTGGAGTGGCGGCTTGGCAAAAGAGGAGATTGGATAATGGAGCTTTCTGATGGTCACAAAGTTCAGACTACGCCAGCATCGTATTTGAACAGGGATATTTAAACTGTACATGAGCTGAAACGTCAATATAAAGGTCTTCAATAGAGTAACTAAACGCTTGTACGGGTTGTAGCAGGACGGTACATTTTGAACGGATTTTACCACGTACCCTTAGCATAGCGCTACTTAGGTCGCGTGGAAGCCGATGAAGAAATAAAAACATCTACACTCGTACGCATCATTCGTTGTCTTTCCATACATTCCCCAACTTTCCTTAGGCAATAGAGTACTGGCTTCTGAGGAGTGAAACAGGGTAACGCTGCTAAATCTTGCCTCTGGAAAAGCCCGGTCTAGCGACGTTCCTTACATAATTGTATTGCTCGGCATAATACCAATATTGCATTAGACGAAACACCTTCTATTCAGATCTACAATAGATACTCAATTCAGCTAAAATCAGAAAAAAGTGGCCTTTAATAGATGATGACCGCGAATTATACAACATTAGAAAGAAGGCTGTCACACTAAAGACCTGAATAGATGCTAACCAGCCAATGTAAATCAATCCGTTTATATAGACAGTTTGACTATTGCGCTGTGTAAGTGTTCAATATATGTAGCTAGCTAATTGTTCAAAATGATACATTCAGACTTAATGTCTACAGTTGCGTATTATTCATTTTTTAGGGGGAGTTTGAGTAATAAGGTTACATAGCAACGACCCCACCAGACCATAGCATCTCTCCTATCTTTGCTGACTGTTAAGCTCTGCTTTGCCGAATTGATTTGTTCCTGTCGAGATCAGTATTCATTAATTCTCAATTCCTCTTTCAAGGTTCGCTTCGAATCAGCCCAGATCTTCATTTAACAGTCTTACAGGCTAATGTCACCGGATCATTAGGTCGGGATAACTTTGATTAGGTTCTCCATCCTGAGCAAGAATACGATTCCCGTGCGTCCTCTGAAGCCGATAAGCCATCGTCTGTCGAGTTGCTCAGCCGTAGTTTACCAAGTCTCTTCAAGAACATCTTTGCCGGAGTCTTACCCGCCCTTGACACTTTGATGATTGAATGATGAAGCAATTAAGCCGTTTTATACAGTTTCCTAAAGACAGTTTCATTTTTTCTGTCATGTGTCTTTCTTTAGTGTTCGTGAACCATATACGTGTCGCTAACGTACAGTGTACCATATCTTCCAGGCGCGCAACCCAGAAAACATTTATGCCCGATAGGACTTTGCTAATTTTGTAACGATTGCGTTGAAATGCTCCGTGACCCGCGAAAATCTGTGTGAGGTACTAAGTGCTCCACTGGGACGTGCAATCCAGGCCTGTGCGTTAATGCAGCCTGAAGTGGCGAATGTGCAACTCTTCAAGCACGTTGCCATAGTAATCACAACTAAGAGCATGCAACCACGTTAATCTAAATCTCAAGGATGGCAAAACGTATTACCAGATATTAATAATCAGGAAAATAAACAACAAAGGGAACACAAAGAATTAAGAAAAATAGCTGTTTGTATAGTTGTCACGTCGATTCAAAGGTTTGTTGAAAAAACCTCAGATAAGTCCAGCAAGACTTACTCCGATTAGGCTCCTAATAAAAGCGTCTTGAATGCTATGCTTAAAAATAGGTGATTCCTACATAAAACAAACAACTACTATAATAGTATATAACATGAAAATGTAATACAATATAAAAAAAGCCGGTATGTTTAGTGTGATGCTCTTTACTGCCGCTCCCGCAGCAAAATTAGACATTGCCTCCCACTCTTCTTGCCCCATTCTCAAAACGTTGCCTTCTACATAATTCGTGGTATCGTGCCAAAGCATACACATTTTTTTAACCCACAAATCCAAGTAACCGGTGCTTGCCAAAACCAAAATAGCGTCTGTGTTAACCGTGCGGCAGTCTTGGATAACCCTAGATGCAAGGATTTGCTGGAAACTTGTAGGTAGGTTCGGGTGATGTCCAAGCAGGTGCACCATGAGAAGCATCTTTTCCCTTTTCCATAAATGTTTTGTAATCATATCCATGAAGGCACTGGTCGCCTTTATGACGGTTTGCTTAATGCGACGCACTCTCCTTATCAGGTAATCGTTTCTGATCAGATTTCTTCTTTCTCTCTCCGTCCTAAATGAGTGTGAGAAGTTGGCATTTTTCCCTGCTAATAAGTAGTGTAATAACCTCTGCTTTCGCAGGGACTAAAGATAGCCCGTCCTTTCTTATCTATATCGAGACATCTGTCAGTGTTCGATCTACTCTTGTTTAAAGTTCCTCTGCCTTCCGAGCTTAAACAGTAACAGTGAGGTGTTCTATATAGGCAACGATTTCTCCTCCGGAAGGAAGATGCTTGGTTTTAACACCCCAAAGTGAACCAAGGATGGACTCTTAAGGAGTCCCTGCGATCCTTCAAAAGATAAATTCTTCATTGACTATCGATCTGTCCTATAGGTAGTCTGAGTTTATATAGACTAGGTAGTAAGGAACCATTTCTTTATTCAAACGTGTGGGCACTGTCCACCATGGCAGGCCATCAAAAGCGTTTCTAACACCCAAGACGATCGTGAAAAGAAGGTCTCTTACTTTAATCGAGTTTCCACTCACCTTCTTAGCCCTCCCTCGAATTTTCGAAATATCGAAATTTATTAATTGCACTGAGTACCGATATCTGTTTCCGAAAGGCATATTGATTCTCAAATAAAAGACTACTCCCTAGACCCAATGCTCTTCTTTGCTCTCTTTCGCCAGTGTCCTTAGTAGGACTATAGGAATAGGTGCAAACTCACCGTTTCCATTCTGGTAAAAATATAGTCTAGGCTAAAAACCTACATGATAACTACAGCAACTATGTCGGGAAAGTCTTTAAAAAGAGTCCTTGTAACTATGGTCGATATCTCGTACGGACCCGGTGCTTTACTCGTTTTGATACGTTTTCTTGCCTTTAACGCCTCTTCCCTCGTAACAGATGAGGTCTTTCCCTCAAAGTATGGGCCTATAAACTCAGCTCGATAAAAAACTAGCGAGATGAGAACAAGGATCTTAGTACTTATTCGTTTTGCCTGCTTTCTCTTTTTTGGGCTTATAAGAGCGACCCCGTAAATCTTCATGTAGTTCTTACAGAAAGTTTCTCCAGCAGTTGTTTTTGCTATACTTGATATTTAATTTAGGTGCCGCTTTTTTGCCTATGGTATCTATTAGCCTTTTGAAACGCAGCTAGATAGATACTAGCTAACTCCTTTAGGCTTCCTCCTAGCTTGTTACATGCTGTTCGACTCTGAGCATTTTCTTCATTCCTCCCAAAGTTGGATTCTCATTTTTGACTTACCTTCATAGACTTCTTTATCTTCTTTAAGTTCTTCCCTACTCTGCGGGCGTCCATAATTTTACGCTTAGTGTTGTATGGTTCACCCCTTCTTTTCTTAGGTACATTAGCGATGTTCTGTTATTAGGACATATTAGCCTGGAACGTACAGAGAAGTCTATAAAATTATGATCGCTTAGTACTTCCCCGTCCTTAAGCACTTTTCAATCCTCAAACCGGGTCGTCTGATCAACCTTACCGCGGGACGAATTCGCGTGGTCCTGCGGTAAAGCTGAACTCGCGTGGCGGAATGACGCTCGTGTTTAGCGTTACTTGGTCTTGCGTGGCCAGAAAGCCACTATAGCAGCTGCGGATCCCACCTATATGCCCTACAAACTCCTCTGCTTCTGATACTACGCTAAAGCCCCTGCAATAACCTATAGGGCATATACTACTTCAATTGTCGATCTCACTACGCCGCCTAAAATCCTGTTGAAACCTTCTATAGGCCAACTAGGACTTGAATAACAAGAATAAATGCGAGCTAAGTTTTCAATCTCTACCCAAGAAAACTCTTTTGCCATACTGCGTTTGCTCCAATTTGTCCTGTTTTGTGTGCACGTTGTACCATCAAGACTCTATACCAATTGTCGACTGTTCTGTAGACCAATTTTAGGCTCGTTAATCATTATTATGCGAGCTCCTTTATTCGGAGCAAATTCCTAGAACGGATCGTGACAAGTTCTGTTCCTCTTACGGTTTCCCCGAAGACTGTGATCATTGCTCACTTGCATAGGCGTTGGAGAAAGGAGCTATTGTGCGGTTTCCACTGCCTTTTCTTATCTTTGGCGTTCATTCCTGTCTCGAGGTTATTGCCTTTAGCAGCCTGCCTTGAGGGAACAGGCACTGCAGCCAACTCACCTGTGCCGTTCATCGGCATCGGGATCTCACTAGCAGGTGATCTGTCCAGACCGTGTTTCTACATTCCCCTACAAGTTCATCTGCAATCTTTTCTCTGTAGCTCGGGCAGTTTGTAGAACTTGCAAAATGGTCCGCCCTATTAAAGTTGCAGCAGAACAGTCCACCTCTGCAGTCCTCTGGAACGTGTCCTAAAAACCTACAGCATATTTTGTCGTGACAGCCTGTTGGAAACGCTCAAAAGCTTTGTGTCTCACCTTCTGACATCACAGGCAACACGGCACTGTGATTTATTCGGTCACCTGGTTAGCCGTTCATCCTGTGCACAATTTGCCTTGTGCCGGGATTCTGTTTACCGCAACAAGGTTTTTAAACAGGCCATGGCTAACCAGCGCCCAGTATGCCTTCTATTTGTTCATTGTTTACTCCAGTGTCTTCGAAGGCCTTCGAAGCTTCCGCGAAGGTCCTCTTTTTAAAATTTCTAGTTAAAAGGGTCAGGTCGACTAATGCCAATACACCCCTTTTTCCTATATTACCGTTACAAAAACTTGAGATGGTTCCGTGTATACGTTTTTTTTTATTGACCCTAACGTCACCGTTCCATAGAATTTTAGTCCCATAACCTTAACCTTATATTGCGGGGGATCCATGTTTCGCTAAAGCTTCTCTAAGCCGTCTGCAAAACATGTGTTTCCAATAGCATTTCTTAGCATTATTAAACTTGACGCAGCACAGAATGGTTTTCTTTTATTGTTCTTTATGATTGCTAGCTGCAATATCAACAATATTCTAAGAAGTTCATGGTTCCTGTACTCAAACTTATAAAACATAATATCGGGTCCTTAGACATACACTTCGATAGGCGGTCTACTGAGTCGAAGATTACGCCGAGAAGGTTTCCAATGTCCTGCAGCGAGCCTCTTTGGCCCAGGCACAGTGTAGCGACTACCCTCCTAGATATGGTAATTCTATTGTCACCTACTCCATATATGATCTGTATGATGCGAAATGTAGGCCTTATTATTATAAGTCCAGCAGACTTTCCTTTCAGCTTGGTGAACGGAATGGCTATTTCCGTCCGGAGCAGGTTGTCTTTCTGATCTTCTTTTCGTTATCAATATGTATGTTAAGTTCAGACCACCTTGTAACCCTGTAGGCTCCTTCAAACCAGTTTCTTGAGCTTTGCATCCGAATTGCACTAGCTCATTTCAACCCTATTTCGCGTACATGAAGCTTCTGATCACATCAAGTGAAGCTTTCACCCGGATCGTCCAAATATGCTCCTTCCATTGAGCATACACGTCACCCTGCTAGTTTTTTTGACGTCATCTTGGTGCCTAGTTTCCAGTTCCTGCTTACCTACCTAAATTGAGAGGCCATTTTCTTCACCTCGCCGTATAGGCCCTTATATAGGCAGGGGTCATCTTTATTTTTCCGTTTGAATAAACATCGCACTTTTTTTGTTAATTTGACTATTTCTAAACTTTGATTCACATCTTGAAAACTGAATATCCCAGATGACTCTCCTTCTCCCTGTGAAACAGAGACCTTTATATTCCATGCCCGGGAGGGTTTAAGTCTCCCAACTGCATCTATTCTCGACCCGAAGGTCGCGAAGTGCAGGCGAAGATCCCTTCCCAACCCAAGTAATACTATAGATAATAAGGCTTATAAGGGCCATTTGAACTGCAAGGTTCGCGGCAAAATTTCAAATGTTAGCCGCTTCCAAAATTATTCCCCGAGACCTGGCACACCACGTGTTTGATCGTGAAACCCGCGTGGTCGATTTAAAATACCAGGACCGTCTAATAAAATGCTTTAAGCCGCGATACTATAGGACAAGAAATAAACTCTATTTAGAAACGATACCTTTGATTACCTTCATACCTCTATACGATGCTAGTGAAGGTAATACAGTAGCCCGCGTTAAGGTTAGCACCTAACTCAGACTGCCTGTTTGCCTGCCGCTGTAGTGATCATGGCACAGAAAAAGACTAAAATCACGAAAAAATATCAGCAAATTACCGATCCTCGCATTTTGTGTCTCAACTGAATCACCAAGTCGATGCTTTCTTTCTAAGGCAGTCAGGCTAAAAGGTCCTAAGAGCTCAAACTACCAATTTTTGAAAGCTTATGTCAACCACGACTGTTCTCCGCGGAACCAAATCAAACGTAGACACAGATATCCGGACCCTTTGAGTCGACGTTAAACAACACTTCGTTTCGTGCTGGGAGTCAACCCGCCGAAGCAACCCTTAACGGCAGCACCAGGACGTTAAATTCAAAACCTTTATTCATTTAAATGCAAAAGGCTGCCGATATGCTCTGCCAGTTCATGGATTGTTCAAAAAACCAATAAAACCTGTAAGATTTTTACTGGTAGTTTTTGACGCAATTGCGGGGTTTCGAACATCTGTTGAAAAGCTGAAGGGTTCCGGGTTCTTTAGATGTTCTTGTATTTAAATATTCAAGATTGCAAGTTGTCAAAATGAAATTGTTGCGATTAGTTATCTTTAAATTACCTGTCCAATGTCATGATTATCTGTATGCGCATTATACACACAGCCTGTTTTTTTGTTTCTCTGGGACTCTAATATGTAATCGTGCAAAATAAGTTTGTCAAATATAATAATATCAACCGACATATTGTTTGTTCGGGGAATGCCCTGGTGTGAATCATGGGAAATCACTACTGTGTTTTTCTTTTCCCTCATCCAACAAGGTATGCGTATAGGATTCTATAGATTCATTATCAATGTCATTCGTACTGTCATTGTATAAGTATTCTCGAATGACAGTGTCCTCAGATTTCCTCAAGGCATGCTTAGGACAACTACGTCGAATCGAAGGCACATGATTATTTAGTAGATAGATGTTTTGAGGCAGATAAAATATAATTTACAAGCAATTAGTGGTAACTATGGAGGTACTGATGCTGAAAGTTTTAGGCAACGTGGAAAAACTAATTCGTCCTTTTAAAATGGCCCCTTTATTGATTATACATCGCACCTTACGAGCTGCAAGACCCTATACGTATTGGATTCCCGTATAGTTTAAATGGGTATAATATCTTGAAATTATTCGTTGTATATGTAGCAGTTGATTGTGGCCTAGAATAATTAGATTAGCAGGTTTGCAAAGAAAATAACTTTTTTTTTTTTTATAAGAGATACAGTTTTCATACACCTTAAAGAACTTTGTGCACTTCGTTTATCCTGGTCCTTTAAACGTCGGATCGAAAGGCCCGGAACCACAGAATTCGTATGATGCCTTCGTGCGCTGTCATGATGAAATTTGGCCTATTTGAATCAGGGGAGAAAAGGTAAAAACAGGCTACAACACAAATGAATTTTCAGTTAGGAAAACGTGAGCTTACCTATGCTGCTTGAACAATAATAATTTCGAAACTTTCTACATACTGTCACACAGCGCATGTACAATTTGTTTATATTTTTTCAATTATGAACCCCTTTTTTCCAACTATACATTTATATAGCTTCATTTATTAGTCTACAGTAGTTTTAATTAAATACGTTAAAAGCGTTTTGAGCAAGTGTTGCTACAGAGCGGTTTAGCGCATAACGTACGTTAGAATAAATAAAGAAATAAAAGAAGCTTGTGCCTAATGAAGAGTAATATAATTATCTACTTCGTAGATACGTTCGCCGTTTGTGGCATTGCGGCTATTTTAATCCTAATAATATTAAGAAAGAAGGCTGAGCGGGAAATAGTAGAATTACAGTTTTTAGAAAAGTAATTTTGTAGCTAAGGAAAGGTGCTGACTTACAATTGCAGCAGAAATCAGAGCTGATCAATTCAAAGTTGGCTTCCACGTAAAAAACAACTACGCAACTCATGATTATTTGAATTCATTTAATATTTTTCAATGACGGCTTCACAAAACAGATTACTGACATTAACTTAGATGTTTATCTATGATTTGTTCACTTTTAGCAGGATTTGTTTTAAGAAGCTTTTATTTTTGCGCGGACATTTCAAACTGCACGAGACTGAGCTGCCTGCGCAAAGGCACAAATAGATGAGTAATACGGTTTGATATCTGTGTCAGCTTAAACAAAGACGCTTCTCCCACCTCCTCGTTGTTCCCCATAAACGTGATGGTTAAACATTTATCCACCTGGTCAGTGGATTTTTTTAATTAATTTTCATCTCAAAGCTACTAGATGAAGGAAGCACTTCGCTGTCGCCTTCGTAGTACGTTCAAGATGCCAGACGTTCTGCCTTGAAGAACGAATGTTAACGTCGTAACATTTGACCCACGACTGCTACCAAATAAATTCAAGCTGCGTTCTATGAACTGAAAACATATGTAGATGAAGCATGTCAGATCAAGGACAATTGTCATCGACACTGATGATCCACAGACGTCTCTGTGGATCATCAGTGTCGATGACACAATATATGAGAAAATAATCTAGTAGTTACTATATGTATATATATGCTTTTTGGCATTATTTATTTTTATTTGTTCGCCCGCATCATGCTTCAAAATGTACGCAACAATATTACATATTAACTAATAAAAACATCTTTATTGGAGGTATACATGCCATATTGCCGGTTCGTATGGAGTGGAACAGGAGTTAGAAACATCGGATGCATTTTCGCAGCTGTATACACATGTACGGCCCGCGGAACTGACCTATACAGCCATAGACAGTCGAATATATCGCTACTGTATCTATCTGATATAAGCCTCTCCGCGCGTGCAGCGAAGTAGGGTTGGATTGTCTTTGCGCTAGCTAACGATACAATGGTAAACCTATAGGAAGATCCGGAGGCAGACCATAATCTGGCACGCCCTATAGCGCCGTGAGGAGATCAGTTTTCGCGTATAAAAGGCCCTTTCATTGATGTCCAGATAGCTAAATCATGGCTACGAACATAAACATGTCAGACACCGAAATATATAACGTAGGGCCCGTATAAAATCGAATAGGTTACGTACTATTGCTTTAGTGAAGCCTGAGGCTAGGTTAGGTGCAAATAAGATCGAAAAGTTCGTCTACTATGTGAGCAACTCAAAACTGGTCACTACATAGAATCTATTTGTCGATTTTCAGTAGATAAGGAGACTTGTTCTCTTGTTGAACTCGCAAGTATATATATATAGGTCGCCTAATTTTTTCTGGCTGGTCTGATGGCTAGTGGCGTTTCTGGCCGTCACATAACAGAAGACATTTTATTCACACAGATTGTGTTTTGGTGTGTCAGGATTCGAAGCAACGACTCCTGGTTCTTTCAACCAGAGACGGTGGTCGTATTATGCAAGGTAGTCACTTTTACAGAATGACAACAGCTATTAGAAAGGAAAAAGAAAAGAGGCGTTCATGGAAACTACTTTTCGTCTTCGCAGCTGTAATGCATTCTGAATTTCTACTCGAATAGCGACAGTAGATAGCAATTGAAAGATAAAGAACAGTGGATTTTTATTGAAAATTTAATATCATCCCATTCCGAATAAATACATGTTCAGTGTGTGCTCGGATGACTTGGAGCAATTTCTTGCTTCTGAATTACACATAGGTACTGTGAAACGCTGAAAGACGTCATGCCCTGGACGAAACAAAAAAATGAACACCTTTTAGCGATGAAAATGAGAAGCCTTTTTTCGTACCGCATGGTTACAAATGTACGTGAGTATATAAAGTTACGCATCTACAGAATATCGCGCTTACCGTACGTAAAACGTGTGACAACTACAAATGCTGTGCTCTTGTTGTGTACGAATGACTGAAGAGATGAAACGATGTGAAACCTTCTACGCTCCACTGACCTATAAACTGTCGTCGTCGTCGTCGTCGTCGTCGTCTATTTCGATATTAACAGCGTGTCACATCTAAAACAACTCAATTATTTTGGTGTGTAGAATTTCGACAGGCTTCGAATAGATAAAGGCAAGTGTCGCTTACCATCTATGGTATAGCTTGATTATTTAGTCGAGTATGCTAGTTACTGGATGCGTAATCTCACGAGGCTGGTTCTGGACACGATTCTACGTCCATGCACACATCTTGCTCCCTTGCTGCTTCTTTCTACTATTTTATTTGAAAAATCTATAAACGATCTTACGTAGCATACTTAACTCTACGGTTATATCTGGCGCAGAACTTCCCACTTACCTAGTTTACTCGGAAAACACAACGTTTGTTAGATGTTTTTCATGAGCAATACATCTAGTGGTATGTCTTAATCATTACCGTCCTTTCATTTAGTTTGTATTAGAGTCGACGTTAAATGGCAACGAGCAGCTTGGGTGGCAAGCGTTATTTTACGGAAATCGGCTTCAGGGAATGTTTGCGGCAAGGACCCTCTATAGGTCATGAAAAAGTTGGATTCAAGAGTTATGTGCATCATAAAAGTTCGATTACCGTAAAACTTTTAGACCTCTTATGAGCCCACGATAGGTTCGGTTTATTTCGGCACGCGGTACAGGCAGTGCCGCGAACGCAGCAATTGTTAAGCGGCTCAAATTCAATTTATTATTTGAAAATAGCTTTCTCCGCCCCGTCTCCTTCCGCACGTAGTTAGACTAGATATAAGTTTTTTAGCTTCACACGTTAAGTTTTTGGCGTGTTTCTTTCCTATTCAATTTCCTACAACGAGCCATGCTGCTGCACTTCGACGAAGTGATAAGCAACTAATAAATAAGGACTTCAACGATGGTATTCTGGCAAATAGTGCAGCAAAGGCTGGCATGCACTGCTCGAGAATAGGTATACGATTTAAAGGAAAAGACCTACCTTCACCCTAGGTGTCCCGTTATAAATATCTACACTCTCATGGGAGAAGAAACGCCTTACGGATGCAGTACTCAAATTAACAATGCTCGTAGGAATCAATCAATTCAGCTGAAGTGAATGTCCTTCACTAAATCGGATAATGTAATGACTCGTACTTGACTGTGCTATAGATAACGAAAGTGTCTTAAACTGATCTTGATATAAAAAATAAGAAAAGTACTATTTTACGTTTAACTTATTTCTGAAGAATATACTCCCGATTCGTTGAAAAGTCGACATCAGCTTTTGCGCTGTGCACCACCATAATCTATCAAAATACCGCCAGACAAAGATCGTCAGTGTGAGGTGAAAATCTATATATAGGCTATATTGGGTGTAGACGGAGACATTTGCCGGGCTTTTTTGAAGTATTTCTTGCTATACATACTTGCTCACAGCCTTGCTACTGTATGCCTCTATCGACTCTGTCGATGATTTTGCACATATAATACTCTATATAACGTATTCGATATTTACCACTGTTGTCATCTAGTGTGTTTATTAAAATCAAAATTAAAATAGATAATAAAAAATCAAAAGTTTAGCTGACGCTATTGTTCTTCTTTGTTTACCTACATACGTCACTTTTGGTAAAAAGAACTTTATATCCGATCAGCTCGAGGTTAGTGCAGGAGATTCTGGCTCGGACCCGTAACGTCCGGAACTTTTTTATAGACCATACTCTGTGGTTGGCATTAGCAATTTGCCGCGAACTATTATACAACATACGGCGAGCAAAAAATTGATTTTGGGTGAAAACGTGATTTTAAATTTGTCAGATGACCCAGTAAAGGTTGTCGTTAGGCGCAGATATGCGTATGATCTGTTTATGACCAGTAATTATAAAGTGGCCTAATCAAGAAGTAACGACTACTTACGGATGGGTATTTTCACATCAGTGGGCTTTGCCAGGGAAACTATAGGGTCAACTTTATTGAATTCGTAATTCGGTAACAGTAATTAGCAGATCTATAATTACGTAAGTTGAGACACATACAGGAAGGCACGTACGGTGTTCCACAATCTAAACATAGTACGATATAACACTGCGATTAGTAGACCACGACCGGCTGGAGATAAACACAGTGTTTCGAATTACGCCAAATCCATATCATTAAGCCAACCATTGTTATATGTATAACACCAAGCCAAGGGGTTTGTTAAAGCCGCATCAGTTAGTCTGACGTCAGATTTCCAATGTGCTGCCATGCCGATATTGAGCACGTTCGACAAACAGTCATAGTACACGCAACTACGAGTGACGGAAATCGTCGGACAACTTGACGTGACGCCTTGTTTTAATAATGGTCATGCATAGGAAATCAGCGCAAAACGAATGAAACCGGAAAAATCCAGGCTGACGTGCCTGTCCGCTGTGGTGAAAGACGAAGAGAATAATCACGTGCGCAATGCATAGGTGCACGAATCTTTACCAACACGCATATTTAATTCCGTATATAATATAGCGATGTTTTTACATCTTATTTACATATAGGATGCGGCTGCGCCAGACAAAGACGATCACGTAACTTTCGTCAGATTTTTAGTAATTTTACTACATTTAGATTACTATGCCTAGTGAATATAGTTTAGCCTGAATTTGGTTGGAAAAGATACGCAATAGCTGACATACGGCCGCTGCTTAAAACGTGACCCTTTATAGCGAAATTATTAGACCTACATTTTTCGTGTTAAGAAAGTGTCTTTGAAGCTAATAACTATGCAAACACAGAAGTGATGGCTCAGATCAGGTTAGATCTCAGGTACCGTTTCAACAGCGTTAGCTGAGGTAACAGCTTGCGAACCTCATTGATCAAGAAAATCTACTCGGTTTAAAGTAAATCAATCTAATTGCCTGCCCTCGCATGACGTGGCTAGTCTGCATGAGTGTCACTTAGATAACGTAGTGTCTAGCGTTGTTCAAAAATTAGCGTTGGGTTTGGAGCCGACTATTTCCCTTTCTCAAAACCTACTTTTTTCCGGTACAAGAAAAACCGCTATGATAAACATAAACAATGTTGACCGCCTGCTCTAATCGCACTTACGTATGTATTGTAAAACTACTTTTTTTTTATAATTTCTTAGATGCTTATTGCATTTTTTTGGTTTGATTGATCGAAAAAAATGCTTATATTTTATTTTTCCAAGGAAATACTGTTTTGCGTTGTACTCTTGTGAGCAATCTATGTGAGCATAGATAAATAGAGCTACAATGAAATACCTGCCCGTTCAGGCAGGATATAGATATAGAAAGGCGGTTCAATGAAGAAATGTACGTTCTTCTGTACCTTCTCGTCTGTACAGACTAACCACCTAACTTTACTCAAAAAGCACTAAGATGTTTGAAAGTCAACTCGATTTTATCCCTAGACATGGCTAGTTGAAAATTTTATTGAAGGTAAGAGTACACATGTTGGGTGCAGCGGGCATGGGGCACTCAGTCAGTGCTGCGAGTCGGTAGAGATACCAAGACCGCGTAGTAGCAAAAGATCACGTATATCGACACGAAGGGACTGCAACAAAAATACTCACGCATCTCGCGTTTCTATGGCTAAGTAACCGATAAAGGCAGGGGAAATAGAAAAGAAAAACAGGCGATCGACCCAGTTTGCAAGGCATTTGATCTACATAGGAGATCTTTCCTCCGCAACAGTGGGTAGTAGATATATCAGGTCGTTTTTCTTCGTAATGGACGGCGCTTCCCCACGCAAAGATTATGGCCACCTAAGCGGGCTATTGTAGTGCCTTTGACGACAAATGAGACGTAGCTACAAGTGTGACAAAAATGAAGATAAAGTTGAAAGAAATTGTTAGCCTCTGGGGTACCAATGCCAAACATTAAAACATAAAGGTTCTGGCGGTTATCAAAAACTGAGTTGTTTCAATTTGACGTGCAGATTTATACGTAGGTATATACATATATATAGGACGCAACGTGGATTCCCTAATGGTTAATTCAGGACAAGAAGGTGACTTGTATCTCAAGTTCAGGCTGAAATTCGAATTGTCTAACAAAATTTGATTTCTGGTACATTTTTTCTGAAATAGCATGATAAATGGATGCTTGTTATGCTGACCGAATGCTATAATTCAAAAGTGAACTGCTTGGGAAAGTGTTCGATATGATCAAAGCATAAATCCCACCCCAGCAAAACAACAAATCTGCGCCCATCTTTATATTCGCATATAACTGACCCTTAACTTATATTGCCTTACAGCTTCCAGATCCGAAGTTTCTTTGCTTACTCTTATGCGAGGGTTAAACTGAGAGAGCTGAGGTCGTATATGATTGAATATACGGGTAACTTTTCAGTCACCTATGTCACTACATGTGTATTGCGAAATATGTTTAAATACAACGAGAAGCAAATAAAAAACGTTTCACATAAATAATGAACTACGTAGAGAGTATCTCTGTCTCATATAACATATATATCTGCTGCGAAGAGAAACCTGAACGGTGGAAGGCACACCAGTTACAGGCCAGAGATAAAAATACTTCTAGCAAAAATCAAGACTGGCTCGTTTCAGTCTTCTTCAACGTTACTCGACTGCCTTATTAAGGATGAGATTATCCCCATACAACTAACAAAAAGCAACTGGACCTGTATAGTTGTTTGCCTTTTCGTGCATCTCATCTTGGCTGCCTACTCAGTGGATGGTTACTGGCAGTGATTGAACCGAAGTGTGCCCTGACTGCCTCGTGAACGCCTAAGTGGATGCGGGTGAGGTAGAACCGTTGGTGTTTTCTTAAAATAGAACAACCAATATCACCTTCTTAAGCCTGGTAGCAGTGTCTTCCTTTTTCAATATCGATCAACGACACGTACCGGCCCCCAATCATCGTCGAGTGTACGACGTAATGTACACGTGCAGTAGCCATAAATGAGAATTAAGGGAATGTAGCCGGTTAGCCGAAGAGCCCAAAGCGACCCAAAAGGGGTAAACGGTTTTCTGGTTCAGGAAGATGGCTTACCTACAGAAGGTGATCAATGACGTCATTTGCCTCGGACCGCGCATTTGACTGTGTTGTGTTATCGGCAACAACAGTAGCAGGCACCGTTTTAGAACCACTTTCACACGTGGGATGTTGTGTCATATTAATACCTGTATGCTTGTTCGGCGTATCGTTTCCTTCAAACAATAGATAGCCTCTGGTAAAAAATTTGGTCAATCAATTTCCACTTTTGATTGGCTTTAATGACATCAGATTCGGTTTAGTGCTCTGCTATACTGAATACATTACAAGTGAAGCACTGCAGGTTTATGCAGACGGCTGTATCACTTCAAGGGAACACGCAATTACCTACATGTGTACCAAAAGGCAACTTTACAAATTGACCATAATTGATTTAATATGTGTATTGAAAACAACGTCTGAATTATTTGCCATATCGGAAATTATGCGCGCTCGACGGCATAATTATGCCTCGCATGTCGCCGAACGAAGTAAGCGTACGTAATTTATTTAGCGACTATCTATCGTCTTTCTGCAACAGGCACTACAGGTCAGAGATACCTTAACGTCAGATGAGCGTGGCCGCGTCAATAAGTGTGCCTAGTTTTAGTACGTAATACACATGCGACAAGATTTGTACTCAGGAGTTTTACATAAAATTAAACTTAAAAGCTCGTAATTGTATCTACGTGGCCTCGACGAGAGCTCGTGTTTCGATGGCTGTTGGCAGGAGGGTTGACTTTCCATTCGGCTCAAAAGTTTAATATTAATAAACACGTCTGCGTGCTCTTATCTGGAATAAGCTCCTTATGACCACCTAAAGAAGTTTCGACGGTTTACATGACGCAACTGAAGGGCTTGGCTGATTCTTTTGCGCGGAAGGGAACCGGAAAGAAAATTCCTAGGACATTACTTGGCTGCTAGGGCATACACATTTCACTTTTATTGGGCAAAAGGCCATCCGACTGGTTGAATGAGACACAGAGACCAATTTATGTAGAGGAGTATCTTCGTGTCTACCATGCAATCCTTCACTTGCAAAGCAGTACTTTAAGCTTTCATCCTTAGTCTGCAAAAACAAAAAAGCAGGGCTGCACCGCTAACAAGGTTAAACCATATATGGTATACTACTATGAAATACGGGTATACCGAGAGGTACGAAAATATACCATAATCCGCTTTAATGTGCTCCAGAAAACGGTGTGTATCACGTGAACTATGTCGTGGATGAAAAATCAAAATATGTCATCTACCTTTTCTAATCTTTCTATTTTCGAGAAGACACAATCTGAGACATAAAACACCATTTTAATGTTACAGGCTCTAAAGGAAGAAGCGTTCAATTTTAGCGTTGCAAGAATCCTATTGGTGACCAAACTTTCGAAATATCGTCCGCTAAAGTCGATGACAATATCATAAATAGTTAAGTTGATTAGTTAAACCTTTCAATAACTTGTGTCTAAAAGCATTGGAAATCGAAACGCATTTGTTGCACTAGATGCCTGAATTAACTTGATTTCGTTCAACTTACAGAAGCAAGTCAGTTGTAAGCGCTAATTAATCTTTTAAATTTCAAGTCTTTACAATAGATTCACTTGCACAACGTAAGCTACGACTTTCCGTAAAAAGCCCGAGGAAAACACCAACTATTAGTGTTAATCATGTTTTCACCGCTATTAGATTATTTAAAGCAGATATCATAGATTAATAAGATAACACTTTGTAATTTTTTCTGCAATGTAAAAGTAATGCTAATTCCCCTCAAAAAACACCGCTAATAAATTTTCAAAACTGAAAATTCTGCAAATATATATAATAAGGTAGAAACGGTATTACTTATACTCTCCTGTCCTTTGATTTGATTTGAACTATTTTGCTATTACTTATTATTATAAACTATTGCATGGGTTTCATTAACAACAAATTAGTTTAGGTTAGTAATCGGTTAGGTTAGATAAGCCAGAAATTGTATAGGTGCACGGCAGAATATTCGATTTTTGTCCAGGGCTCCTACAATAATCTGAGAACACATTTATTTGAGTCGCTCAAGGCTGGGCTGTAAGAGACACTTTAGGGGATGATTTGACTGTGTAAGGTATTTTTGTGGATAGCCCGCAGAACGCTATATGCCGTTGACCGTTAATAAGCGTTAGCGAATATTTTTTTAAATAGCACGAATTAAATATTGGCCGTAATGTGCGCTAATTTTACTAAATCACCTTTATTCGGGTTTGAGTTATTGTGTTTAGCCATAAAATAGACAGAGATACATACGGCAGATTGTAGCGTTGGTAAAAGTATAGCTTAGAAGCTTGTGAGAGCTCAATAGGCCATGTCTATATTTTACCCTTTCCTAGAGAGGTATTTTTAAAGCGTATCGAAAAAAGCTTACCCGATCGCTCGATATGCGGAAACCGAAACCCCGACTATGTTGGCCTTTTATTGTAATGGCCTGCTCGGCTCAGATAGTCCTACCAGCAATCGTGTTTCGATGTAGCCTTTTATAAAGGATAAAAATGCCGATGTTTAAATTTGAGTCTATAGGCCAACGGTAAGACAGAAGCAGATTCAAAATCAATCGATGACTCACATCCACAAGCCTTATTTCGAATAAGGTCAAAACCAAGCAATATGATGCGCTGAAGCTTAGCAAAGTAAATAAGTAAACGTGTTCAATAATTTCTGCTCAACGCTCGACGAGCTATGGACATACTAGTTTCTCAAAAAACTATTTAAGAAATCAAATAAAGCCATACTGCAGTAAGTTCGATACCCCGTTGAAACTATGGTAATGCCCCTAACAGCATGTACAACATACAGAATATTGGTAGTTTACTAGTATATAGAGTTTTTTTTTGTTTTCTTTTTATATAAACGCAGTTAGGATACATAACAGCGACTCAAGAGGTGCATAAGAAAATCCTAAAGTTTCCATTAACAAAAGCCAGTTTTATTTTTTATCGGTCACAATTACTTCCCCACCAAGTGATGACATCGTACTATCATAAAGAAATGTATGCATGTGGCTTCGGAAAATTGTTACCGCATATAGGAACACTTTGAAAGCTTTTCAGATTATTGTTCGCAGAGTGAGAAATGGTGATAGCCCAGTGTAAAAACGGGCCAATATGAGATTGGATCATATCAACTAGTGAGCAAAAAATGTAAGGTGAGGCAAGAAAATAAGCGAAAATTAAAACGTTTCGTAAACTAATTGCGCCCACTTTAATCGGAGAAACTAATCATCTGCGGACTAGAATAATACATCCACAAGGTTCCTTGTGTCTAGGCCAGCGACCCAGCAAACCTTGAGCGTAGGTAGTAGTGAATTGAGCGCAACAGAGGCAGTTAATATCTTTAAGTCTGGACAATTATAACACGCCCATCAAGAACGAATAGGCCAGCGAAAAGAACTATTTCCTAAGTACCGTTCGAAAAGAGTGGGTATATTTGAAAAGCGTTTACTCTACGCTTAACAGTAACGTAACTAAGTTTGTTGCAAACGAGATGTTATTGGAAAAGGTCGCTTTTTTCTAGCGATTAAAGTCATAACGCCCGAAGATTTCACAGAGGCTAAGTCAATGACAGAAGAAATACAGCGAAATCTCATAGGACGACAATGTAAAAATACTGACAAAGAGGCCTTGAGCGACGATATTATCTTTGTTTTTCCTTGCTTAGTTTTTGCCTTCACGTCAACTTATTTTTGCGAAGTTGATCGTGCCGCACAATAGTTCTAGCTAAAATGAACGAGGCAGGCATTAGCCTCTCTTCACAATTAGTTATAATAACATCGTATTAGGCAGGCGTACGCGTTGTAAAATAAACATCCCATCTTTTTCTGGACAATACGAATCTGTCTGGTGTAGCTAAGGAGCGCACACGTTCTTTTCGCCCCTTGCCTCTTGGTGGCTTTGGAGCTCTTGTTTCTCGGAGTACGAACATATTGCACGTAGCTTCTTATTTACGTTAGCACAGTTTTGAACAAGTAAAACAGTTCACTGTCAACGAAGACGTGTAATGATTCTTCGCAACCAAATAGTAGGAACGTCTGAAAACATCCATTTGTAGAAATGCTACAGTAAAAAGCTTTTTGGGCATTTTAACTCTAAAACTAGTCATAGACTAACTTCTAGCATTGGATTTGGCATAATATTCTTCATCTGGGTTTAGTTTTCGATATGTAGAACGGATCTAATTTACTATCAGTAGCTTTGCTACGTCTTCACTTGCCTGCATTCTCGTAATAGTTGAGTACCAGTCTGCGCAGTTGGGTAACTTGTTGCAAGCGAATTCAGCTGACTTTGAAATGAAGTCATTTTTGAAGTACGCGTCGCTAGCATGTAACTACTCTAATCCTCTAAAAACTTGCGCCTTAGAGCTGGTTGAGCTTACTTCAGAAAGAAATCACTTTAGAAGGAAAAAATATTTTTTGTTTTATCTTAAAAATCAAAGCTCAGTGATAGAGATTCTGTTTTTCCAAGGTCCCACTCCTGTGGAAATTCGTCAAGGATTAGTGAGATGGAAAAAGGCTTTAACCGAAAGCACAGTACGCGAACAAGGCAGACATTGGGACGGAGATTAAAGTGTTGCAGACCAATAAAGTGGCAGTAAAATTGTTAGCCCAGGACCTACAAATAATCATACATTACTGTAATCCGGGAATCTTTCTATAAAAGTAGAGCGTCAAAAACAAGGACTGACATTTTGCATGTAACGTCTTACTGAATTATAACTCAAATACTGAGACTCCAAGTCAGCTGTAAGTGCGCGTGATGTATTCTACAAGCAAATAGCGGAGCGTTAATCAACAAAAGACTTGAAAACACACAGTATAGTTATTTGGTCACAATGCCAGCCCTGATCAACGTGCCTCAATTATGTCCTGGATTCAACGTACCTCTCATCCCGTTCTCGGTTCGTATCATTCACAGGGCTTCCCATGGATTAAGACAGACAACTATTACTACTAGTCACCAAACATATCGCATTATCGATTCACCTCAAGAAGTTATGGCTAGTGACTATATACGGGAACTCGAATATGACTGTCCAAAACATTGATGCAAAAAATAGAGGAGATTACCTTTAATACATACTTAAAAAAAACATCGTTCCAGCCGGACCAATTCAGTTTTAGAACTCCATTGCTTTCGCTTGTGGTAACCTAACAGCATCTACTCCTATAATGAACGGATTCGTTTAATTAAAATATGCATTTTTCAGCTCACGTTCTATTTTTAAGAAATTCGTCTAAACAACCAATTAGCGTGGAAATTATACGTTAAACATATTTTTAGCCCATTTAAGGTGCCACTTCCTCATGTGCGATCTACCTAAAAACTATAGGAATCTAATTGAGGTTCAGCTATTTTGATTCTCATAAGGCTAATCTGCTAAAGGCAAATATATTGTTTTTCCTGGTAGAAGCTATTGCGTAGACGTGAGTTCAAGGTTATCTTTGGGTATTCCCCCTCTCTATCTCGTCAAATAGTAATAAGTAGCATGGTTAATATTAGCATTAAAAAATATAATTACTTCATGCTCCCTCATTAAAATGGTATTCGTTTGTATGTACAAATTGCAAGTGAAGTAGGAACGCGAGGTTTCCTCTAAAAAGTCTTTTTTTAAAGGTTTTCTCTTCAAGAATTAATTAAGATATGTTCAATCTCATATGCATCTGTTAGCAATGCGGTTAAGCCTACGTGCAACTGGGTATTAAGCCAACTGTCTGTCAGACCCAATTTAGAACGAGCCAAATTCCGCGCAGTTCATTTTTGGCAGGCGTGCCGTTATGCTCAATATTCGCTTGTTCCCTGGGGACCTCCTAAGTGAGGACTTGTTTTGATCTGACCGCGTCCCTATACGGTGCTCTATACGTAAACGTAAGAGCTCATGTCACCGTCTGAATGATTGCTATCCTTAAAGTGAATAGTTTACTTCGGGCATAATTGGTCCAATGGCTCTCCATCGTTTCAAGTTTAAAATGGAATAATTATATAAGGCTTGTAACTATAGTGTCCATGTTAGGTCTGGCTTTAATACACGCTGAATGAAAAATGTAGCTATATAGGGTAGCTTTTTCTTTTTTATAATTCAGTACCAATCCGCTTATTTACTTTAATTAATGACATTTTCCACAAGCGCAATACAGATATGCACTCATTAAAATAAGATTACATATATATGTATATATATATATATATATATACATCTTGACAGAGTAGCAATGTGGTTTAATTAAGGCTAAGCCATTGCTTCTTTGCTTAACGCGCTTACAATTAGTGCTTGTTCTATCTGCACTGCTCTATCATTGCATTGTATGCGATGATAGAAAAAAAAAAACTTTTATTCTTCCAAAATAATATGGCAATACATGAACAGTAACTGCATATACTGTTCTGCATTATCAGCTTTAGTCATTATTACAGGACGTGAGTAAACCACATGCAACACGTCGACATATCAGTCCTGACTACAGGCTAGGGTTTGTTATTATTGTGTAATAATTTCTGCGTCATGTCTATACATGTTGAGGTCGTTTGGACCAGCAACCGGTTTTCCAATCTGTCTATGGGGCTATCAACTATAGTTCGATAGCGATGACACAATATACCCTTTGTCTTTCTCTTTTTTTTTGCCAATGACCACTATGGCCAATGACGACCTACTGCTTTTGGCAGCGTCTTACCGCACTGGACCGACCACTTCGCAGGTGCCTCTAGTGCTCCAACGTTCGTCATTTATCGTTTACACGTAGATTTTTTAGGCTTTCGTGCACATGATGCAAAAAGTAGCCAGTATAGTTTGGGCTCGCGAGAAATAGATTACAAAATATCTCGATGCCAAGCATCTTTGTGTTTATGAACAGCTAAAACGTACGACAAGAGCAACACTGGGTTTGGATTAGGAACTCTGGATTTTTTTTTCAAAACTAAGCTACATAAGAGCTATAAAGTAATTTCGTTTGTTGACACAGTTTGTATTACTTGCATCGCTGTGACTTGAGGCCTTTTCTATCAGAGGTTTGGCCCTTCAAGTTGCTGCGTCGACCTTTAAGGCCTTATTTTCACTTTAATAGAAAATAATACAGGATTTAGTGTATTCAAGGTATACTTTAAATTAATGCAATATATATTGGATATCGCCAACTCAGGGTTCTTCTAAATGTACCTATTTTCTTGCAAAGCAAGTACAATAAATACTCAAAGATTCCTAATGGTAGTATGAGGAATGCTCAGGAGCCCCGATTGAAACCTCGTGACTAGGAATATCACCTTAAAGTCGTCAAAAAATTATACATGTTTGCCATTGTATCTTGAGGTCCAGTGAACCATTGCCCCCAGTTGCCCCTTGTACTGAGGATTTGCGTTTTGGAAGCAACGTAACATGTGTATGCAACATATTTCTATTCATGTTGTTGACATTAATTAATTAGCGAAAGATGGCGGGGAGACGGGCGAACAGGTAGCTTTACGACTTGCTCTGGCCACTGGTGTTTCGTATATCGGGGGTGTGTATCCTGTAGTAGGTACATTTGTTTGTGGTGTTTGAAATTTTAACGCATTGAGAAAATGCAACGAAGTAACTGCTCTGCAAAGTGAAGCGGTTGTTGAGCGCTACATTTATTACTGTGTGGCAAAGACCCCCACAACAAGTGCGCCTCCATCTAAAATCGTACGTATGATTGACGGATGCTAAAATTCTTAGAGGAGACGCAAACGTTGGTTGTAACATGTATCAAATTTTCATCGCGTTTCGGAAAACTCACCAAGCAAAAACTGGCCCGGCAACAAATGAAAACGAGGCTGCATTTGACTAAGTAGAAATCTACAAGATAACTTTTATGTCTCGTTAAGATTTGATATTTCTGCGTTTCCTTCTTTGTACAAGGCGCTGGACAAGGTTTTATTGTTATATTTGGTACGAACTTAGGAACGGGGTCGCGAATATTAATATAATTACTAAAATTCTAGAGATTATTGATGGCCTGCCATCGCACTTTTAGCACGAGTGCCAGTAAGAGTCTATTACCACAAAAAGGATCGCCTCTAAGGGTTCCCCAGGAGTTGCCTTCGTTAGGAATCAATCTAATTGGGAGAACAATAATTGGTGGAAAGAGGTTAGCTAGCAGAATACGCTTTCTTCTTGGCCAAAGTTCCATACCAAATTTTTTTGGTACACCTTAATCACAATGTTTTCGTAGAGGCCCCGCGGCCTTTATTGTGTATGGTTGGACATTTCGAGACAAGTCGTTCGTAGGAGAGAATATTTTGGAACTGAGACACCTTTGGCCGCTTTGTTCCCGTCTGCTGGAATAAGCTTTGACGTATCCATTGCTAAGGCCTGCATTCAGCAGAAAACTCAACGCATTTCATCTAAGCCTAAGAAACTGTAGGATAAAAATTAGACATCTGTGTCCCCGGTTATGTAAGTGACCTGCCCGGGCTAGTTCAAGGACTTCCTAGACCGACACAGTGGCTTTCACTAAGTACTGATGTAGCTGCGATGTGCTGTTTTGAGATCTTGAACGCGTCGAGCAGGAGCGCCCCACTAAAGATAGGGTGCCTTAGCTGTCAGAAGTTACGTGAGCGAACTGCCCTGCCACATCTGATGACGAGCTGAAACCCTCTTGCCCTTTCCTCTGCCGATAATATTATGGCAACTGCCATGTATTTTCAAACCACCTTCTTAATAGAGTCAGATTGCCTAGACACATCAAAAACCTGTTAAGGATAAAGGCGATCTGCAGGGACAATAGGGAGAAACTTACTAATACAAAGGTTCTCAGCAGTTGAGACGCTCATGGTAAAATGGTCTCTAGGTTATCAGACGTATGACCAAAGCCTTCTTGTGCAGCAAGTTCCAACAAACAGTAGCCGTTACGTTTGACTTCTATAACCATTTATTGCAGTCAGAAGAGACCACTTGCTTTTTTGTCAATTCGATTTCGTGTACTGATGCTTTTTTTCATATGGTATTACTCCCATATATAGAAAAGATCGATACTATGACCCTGCCTCTTCTATTACCCTCAGCCAAGAAGATCCAACTTGCAGGATGTAATACTATTGGACTAGAGAATTTTGAAATCCCACAGCTGTCTCATGATTGAAACACTAGCGGCCCCTATCAATACGCTTTTTTTTGTAGTCTCGTATAATTAACCTTTATTGCCAACAACTTTTGTCAGTTTTAGACGTTTTCAATTCTGTTGAAATTGCTGTCTGTTGCAGTTTCACTTCAGCTCACCTTCAAGATAGGTTCTTTCGGATGAAGCTTGGCGATATTTTTTGCTTTCCCAAACGCGTTACGTGGAACTGTTGAAGCAGCTAAGCTGACACTCTCCAACAGAAGGCGAGAAATCTCACTAGAACGTGTGGTTTGAATACCCTTCAGAGAACGGGTACAATGAATAGTGCTACAGACCATGTGAGGCTGTTAGCTGCGAGACATTTTGAAGTTGGGCTAGGGTTGAATGCTATCGGCCGAATTCCCTTCGCGATGATAAAAAGCAGACATAGATTTAGTACACCAGTGTGGCCAATTATTCGCCGTTGACCCCTGCGTCACCCTCTGACGTTTGGGACTTTAAGAGGACCAGCGCCTTAGACTCAAAACCCTTTCTGACAAGCCTGCAAACGAAAGAGCCATTGGGGATCCAAGGGCAAAATCCGTCTAATTGCAGCGGCTGTCGATGAGTGTACATAAGCTCTCGTAAGCACCTAGCTAAACAGCTATTACGTTAGTCGGGCTGACATCTGGGTTTCTCATGATCTGATTGATCACCAACCGATGAATTGCGTGTGCTCGGCCGAACATGTTCTAAGACGACGACAATCTTTTTATTATACGCATCTAAGGGTGATGAAGAGGAAACAATCTATAATAACATAATTTAAGACGGAACGTGTTCAAAGCGTAATAACCTTTAAACTAGAGCTAAAGCCGGACCCCGTCAAAAGAGATAATGCTGTACATGTGGTTGGATCGTAGGGAAGTGCTTCTTAAAAGTTTCTCTCGAACAACTTACCAAAGATTTTCAAAGTTTAGCCTACTTTTCAAATCTCGCTCCCTCTGAACGTCGCCGTTTCCGATTCATATAGAACTCCTTCAACCGAAGACATCTGGTATTTTTTGAAAGTGCGAAAAGCCGTATTAACCAGTTTATCGCAGATCAAGATGTAGATAAACTTATTCAAAAAATTGTATTGAAAAGCTGCCTAAAGGTTGGGTTAGATCATCGCGAACACGGGCAAAAATAGCATTAATTAGAATTGCCTGGCAAACTTTTTTCATTCATACTTAAGTCAAATACCTATACAAATCTATAGGACAAGCCAATAGCTCGTGACAACAATACCCCTGTGTACGTTAAACCTCGTGTATTTCGTTCGCATTATCCATTACGTGTGCATTTCATGTAATTAAGTGGCAGAATTGCAATTAATTTTACTGACTTCTCAAAGGTGCTTATAATGAAGATCATAAGGGCCGGTATCACTCCGCAGTAAACGATGTGCGTTATCTGTTACGTTTTAGCATCTTCCTGCTCCCAATTTGGTGCCAATGCCGCCAACGGCGTTTTTTTTTGGCTTTAACACCCGGTAGTCACGTTCGAGAACCAATTCTAGGCTCTTAAAACACACACTGCACCGTTTTTTCGGCCGGAACGACTCGTCGATAGCTAAATAAGTCGGTTGTGGGCACTCGGCGAAGAAATGTGATATTATTTAACGTACACAAGCGCCTTAGACGAACTTGTCGCTGTTTCTATCATAACGCTGTAGGTGGGTAATATTTAGTGTTAGTTGCATGGCTTGTTTTTTGCTGGATTCTTCTTTAAGTGAAAGTGCTAAGAGGTCCACAATAAGAAAGAATGTCACGAGATCTTGCTGTAATGTAGGGTCGCCTAGACGGGAGGAGGCTTGAGGTTGTGGTTGCAGGACAAAGCCTATATTCTGCGATG
This sequence comes from Varroa jacobsoni, assembly GCF_002532875.2. Taxonomy (NCBI): domain Eukaryota; kingdom Metazoa; phylum Arthropoda; class Arachnida; order Mesostigmata; family Varroidae; genus Varroa; species Varroa jacobsoni. The sequence goes on along the minus strand of NW_019213096.1, from coordinate 120,990 downwards.
TTGCTAGAAAGATGAAGACAAGCTAACGCTCCATACACGAAGTGCATCGTAACTGCTCTACAAGAATAGGGTGCCAATCTGCTTCGCCAAAAAAAGGGAAATGAGAGCGAATTAGGGGAGAAGATGTACCTAGATTGATGCGGTACACGACACGCGGTTTATTTCCCTCGATTAGCTAAACGTGTGAATATATTCATCAGGGCTTTGCTTGCCCCTAGATGCTAGGGCATTTTGTGTATTAAAAGAGCTCTATCTTTTCATTCTTCTCCGTTATGCTAGGAAAAGACCGCGATTACTCTTGCTGCCTGCCACGTTAGCGTCACAATGGGCCGTCGCGTGCTGACGTTTACGATCTGTGGCGTGCAGATGCATTTGCGTCATAACCGGTGTTTCAAGCGGGAAACATTTTTGCCATGTACGAGCCTAATACCCGAATACCTTTGATACCTTGATAAGGAACACGTCTCGAAGGATGAAACGACGTGCACGCGAGAAGGCTGTAGATCATACGAAAAGTTTTCTACATATCGTCGAAACCGAACGAAACGATGTTTCTTCAATTGGGCCAGTGCTTCCACAGTTAATCAGAGCGAGTAGAAACTGGTCCTTTAGTGTCTCGCCTATTCAATTACGAAAAACAGAGAGAATTGCAAAGGGGTACCAACTATAATCAGTCTAATTAGAAAACCTATTTAAGTTTCCCACATACAAACATCATTTGCTAATTGCTGAAGGCAACTGGCTGAAGCTGTTGAATCAGCGTGTTACGAACTGCCACTTTTAGAATTTGTTAGAACAGCATTGACATGATCTTTATCGTCATAATTGAACTTTCATCGATGAGAGAAAATAAAGACTATAGCAACTAGACGTGTGCCGATTTGTACGCAGCCGTTATTGATTAAGCGAGTAGCTCGTGGAACGCACGTAAGTGAAGTGTCATGCACACGAGGCAATAGGCGCATGGCTAAGGGTAGCATCTTCGATGTACAATTTTGAGAGGATCCTACTCTTTCCGAGTGAATCAATTCGGAAATAAAATATAGTATTCTAAATTAATGTCGCTAGTAAAATCTACGGCGTACATGCTACTGCCGGCACACGATTTGCAGCTTCGATCAGGCCACGCGTGCCTCTAACAGGCCGAAACAAACTATAGAATAAAAGCTACACCTGGACATAGCAGGTTTGTGATTGTGAACACTGCATGTGTCTTAGCAATGTTCATTGTGAATATACGTACTGTATCTCTACGTAACAGCTACTTCCGAATGTATTCTTTCGGGGCTCATTACGTTCAACACAATCAAAGAGTACATGTCCTAAATATTTTAAATTGTACGACATAATTTTCTAGTTAAGCTTGTTTCCGCCAGTGTCCTATGGAGTAAAAGTTCCTTTGTCATTTCATCCTTTCAATGCTTACATATTGGAAGTCTTTGTTAGATTGTCACAGTTTTGCGGCTATTTCGAATTATCATTCTAGTATAGTATTGTTGTGTTTTTGGTGTGTGAAACATTATTTAATGTAAACTTATCTATTCTTATTTATTTATACTTAATGCAATAACAACGCCTAACATTTTGACTAAAAGAAGCGGACATGCAAAACGAACGTGGGGGCTTTCTGGACCTTTAAACAGTGTTTTCGGCACAGTCAATAATGAAATTTGTCAACTATGTGTATTTTCCATGTTAAGTCAAAGAAATGGCTTTGCGGAAAAAGAAAATGAGAGCGCATGGAATTCCTGATCCAGCATCACCGGTGGGGCTGCCTGAGGACGTATTGAATTTACCTTTTCCAGTTCAATTTTTGCCACACTTCGGCTTGTCACGTCTTCATTCGCGAGACATTTTTGCCACTACGGCAGAACGTTATTTTCAGTAATTGTTTCTATTTTACCAATATCTCAAGCGCGAACTTCCCATTTCAAAGCTAAAGTAGAGCGCATTATAGTGTGTCTTTTCCTGTTCAGATGAACCAATGAAGCTGCGATTGTTCTCAGCATCGACGTTTCATAGTCGCCTGCCGGAAGGCCTCTGTAAAGTATAGCGTTTCAAAAACCGACGTGAAGACTGCACATTATTTTTTTTTTTCGAAGAGCAACAATCGACGAGCAGTGCGGTTCCTGTAGTAATAAAAACGGCTATTAAACTCAAGCGTTCCTTCTGACTTGTACAGTACATAAAAGAATATATAATACGTACATGGCCACGTACCTATGCGTAAACGTGTCTCTAGGTGTGCACTGATCGACGGCAAATCTATTCCAATTAAAAAAAAAACCCTCTCATTATTTTTCTTAACCTCTTTTTTCCCCTTTTCTTCCCTATGCAAAGATCGCATCCGATAGGATATCCTTCTTGGATGATGACAGTAGCTATCTATGTGTATCACAGGAAAGGCTGATGCTGTGGAGGTCAGCTATAAGCACCGGATTGAATATGTTACGCCATCGTAATAACACGTAACTTTTAAATATCATTTGTACGGCATAAGAAGCATTTTTAGCCCTTCTTTCCGTGTAGCTTTGTTTCGGTATGAGTACGCGACCCTATCGAATTAATCTTTTCAAATGACCCACATACGAGCGGTGTCTTAAAAAAGCGCAACTGGTCATATCAAAGTGCATAGGAGAGTCTATTACAAGCATATCACTATGACAGGCGTTGGTCGTCGACGCAATTCTGTAACTAAAACTACGAAAAATATTTCCTCGAAATTACTGCTTCATATTTACCTACAGATAAGGTCAACCTGTTTTCGATAATGGGACGTAAAGAGCATTCATTATCTATTTATTCGATGAGTTTCGATAAAGCTATCCTTATGCAAAGGGCACATTTTCTTCCGGAAATCTAGAATATAAAATAGAATCTCCGGAAGTCCGCAATAGGAGGTACGATTGGGAATCGACCACATTTGAAAGCTAACGATATTTAAGGAAATCTTTTATAGGCCTTTTAAGATTGTTGCGAAACTAAAACTGGGAGCTCATACATAAGGAATGAGTTAACGTCCGCACAATTAGCCCGACCTTTGTGTTCTTCAATATAATAGAGCCTTGGCAACATCTCTATATATGCACAAGCATTTTATCGTATCTAAACGAATTTTTTTTCATAAATAGGAAACACAGCGCCGGGTAAATAGCTGATCTCGTGCCGCTAATCCGTCTGCGTCTCATATAGGAGCAACAGGTTAGAGCAGACTTTCATTGTTATCATTATTAACAATGCGATATAACAACAATAACGCTAATGGCTAGATGTTATATTGTAACTATACGGTACAGTGGTAAACATTTTACTTCCTTTGACCAGTTGGAAAAGGCGTACAAGTCCCATAGCTATTGAAGGGCAAATGTTAAAGTAATGAGTAATTTGTTCAAGTTACCAAACAAATAAAGTGAACTACAGGATTATCACGTAAGCATCCATTTGACAAAGATCGCTAAATATTATTGCCAAATTGAAGTGGACATTGATTGTAAAGGTAACAATGCAAACCGTAAATTTTCTGGCAAACGTTTTCGTTTACTGTTCCTATTATATTGCGAACTATCAGTTCGTTAGCTAAAATGTGTTCATATCAGCCAATTGCGTCTTTCAAAGTTGAATTTAGGAGCTCGTTCGATTTTGTAATCTCGTCTATATCTGATGCTGTACCAAGTTGCTGATACAGGGAAGCCGTGTAGCCGTTTGATATCGTTGCCGTGTACTCGTCGTCAATAGAATTACTCGTTTTTTTGTCGGAACCACGAAGATTGCAATTTTTGCCGTGAAGAAAGTCCACTAAGCCGACTTGAGAGTCAACTCTTGTTTGGTACCGCTAAAAAAGCGGCAGCCATTGCGATGAATGCTATTAGATAGCGCCTTGAAGTAATCAGCAATATGAATTGATGAATGAGTTACTCCCACCGAATGCAGCTGACTATTTTTTTACTTGCTCTTTACTGTGTCATCTCGCGTTGATCTAAGATGGTTGCGTTACGTACCGTGAAAGCGCGCTGTAAAGCTTTCCAAAGGCCCGACTGCTCGTAAAGGTCAACTAGGCGCTCGAAAGGATGCCGTTTTTCAGGACATGAGTATCGTTTAGAGCACATAAATATTGTAAGGATGGCCGTCGAGAACGGGGGAAAACCCAAGGAAATTTATCGAACAGCCCCTCGGCCGGAGTGTCATTTTATTTGCGTGGCGGTACAAGGAAAACATAGAAAAGGAAGCGATTGAGGTTACTGAGGGCTACTACGATACACCGTGGACTTTCGTTGTAGTACTAGATTCGGACGGGCTTTCTCTCATAAAGGTCCTGGCGTGAACCACGGAGTTAGTTCTACCGAAGTGTATAGCTTATCTCGCGTTAAAGAATGCACGTATTACCACCATGTCGCTTCGACCGCAACACATCATGCAAGGGGACGAATTTGCGAGGATCTTCTCAAATATCGTTAAGCCCGTACATTGCTACCATCTTCGAAATGCACACTGACACAGAAGTTATAACGAGACTTTAGACCAAGTTTACTCAAGCTTACTTACCAATCCTATTTAACCAATTGCGAACTTGTTATGATTTAGACTTCGGACAAAATACTCGGAACCGTGACCGTCCTATATAGTGAAATAAATATCGCCGCCATGCCTACCGCACATTTGGAGCACCGCGCCGTAATCCAACAAACACGACCTGATATTCTATCTGCAGGGCAAACAGACGGACCCAAAGACCCTGAGCAGTATCTAACGGTCTTAGAAATACACGGAGGCACTCTAGAGCCAAGGAGCAGTGGTCACCGAAGTGCCTTTAAAGCGTCGAAAGTAAGTGAAAACGGACGTTTTTTCCTATCGAGTGTCCGAACCGTATCGTAATGTGACACAAAGACTCTTGTAGAAATCAATTTTTACAAGAGCTCGTCTACCTTGCAGCTATTTTTTTATGAGAAATTTCCACCGTTCGCCCCTTAAGACTCATCGCCGCGGCTACAAGAGACCGGTTCAGAATTTAAGACTTACCAAAAATGCTGATGTTGATTCCAAAGTGCGCCAATTAGCAGGCATCTAGATATATATACATTCTCGGACAAAAACTATCCGAGTGTGTCTTCAAAGGAGCACAATAAATCTATCTCAGGTGAACTAAACGTTTCTGACGAAGAAGCAGCTCGCGGTTGCTAAAGTTGACAGCGGGCAGATTAAGGCTGACATTGCAATCCGCAAAATCCATATTTGGCAAAGGTTACCTCTCTGCTGACCATGTAGACTCACAAGTATGAGAGAGCATTCGATATGGCCAGTTACTTTTCCAGAAGTTTAATGTCGACGAAAACAACGGGTGACCTTCCAAAAACGGAAGGGTCATTTCGTAGTCTGCCGTACTGGTGCTTAAGTTTAGGTAGAGAACAACAAAACAATTTACTTCTACATAACACGGCATCTAGTAGATGTAATCAATGAGCGATCGGCCCATCGGCCTTCGTGCTGAAAGGCAAGCTTACGTTATTTTCGCTGTGCAAGAAGAATAGCTTGTATTTTCACTTCCTACAATATAGTATAGGTATCAATTCACAGTGTTTGCAATAGCTTCCTCTTCTCTCAGCGACCAAAGTGCGCTTATCTACACAACTCTTTTCATTCCAATTTCTGTGGCGCCGACCATGTGTGAAAGCTATAATTCAACTAAAGCCAACAAAAAAAAACAACAACGACATCAAAGGTTACCAAGCCTACGTAGCGCGGCGTTCTTCACGCACGCTTGGCTGTGTCGGTAACTCGGTGCCTCGTCAAATGTGAAGACACAGATTACACCATAATACCGACTAAACACTAGAGTCGGTTTTGAAAGACGCAGCTTGTAGATAGATATAAATACCTTTTGATCAACGCGCAAATAAGATCAGAACAGTAGACGGTGTCAGAAGATTTCGAACCTATTTTGCCAGCAAATTGTTATTTATTAGAACCCTTAGCTGCAAAATATTTCCTATAAGGTTGAAGACGTTTCTGAAAGACGAAATTTGGCCATAATCCTCAAATCAAGTGTTCATTGAGATATCTACTGAATTGCTATTTTCTTTTTTAGCTTTATTCTACCTACCTAGCCAAATGACATAGAAAACTAGCTCACGTATAGAGATCGTGTTAAGCTAAAGGATACTAATGAAAATAGTTTTCAAATGAGAATAATGCGGCTTTTACAAATCAGCAGACAACTGAGTGGGGGCATGAGTCACCAATAACACTGATCGTACAGTCCCTCACATGGGTCCGTCTTCAGTATCCTGATAGCAAGGGATAACCCGAGGCAAATCAGGCCCACGGCTATAACAAAAACGACAAAGAGCGAGCAACAGGTAAACGAAAAGGGTCCTTTTAACCGTTTAGGACACGTAAGCTGCAACAAAGCTCAACCAACGCATTCAAGCTAGGTCTATTCCATTTTAACGGATTTTGTGCTACCGAAATCCGTGTTCCAGTTTAGTTAACGGTCAAGAGCGTAACGTATAATATTGTGACCAGTAATACCGCTGTACATATTTGCGTAGCAATCCATGCATATCTATGAAACGGTTACTAGATTTGACAAAAGGCATACCAGGATCCAGGCATAATAAAAGACAGGTGGCAAGATGAAATGTCAAGCTCACAGGATTAGCTGATAACCACGAGCATTGCAAGGATCTCTTAGACAAGATAAATGTTCGTAGCTAAACCCATTGGTGCCTATCGCGCACAGATAGTTGTTGTCTATCGTTTGATAACGAACGCAATACATGCGGTTCCAATTAAGCGCTAACTAGCATAGATGGAAATGGGTAAAAATACAGGTATATCTTCATAGCGGCCATTCAGTTGTAATTATTTCCGCATTGTCTAGATGTAGGCACGAGCGAGTGGGTAGGACATTAATTACATCTGTTACAAAATGAGCGAATGTACTTTTTTTTTTCTTCTCTAGTTCTGACTGTAGTTCATATATACACCCAACTAATACAATTTTGATGCGCCAGTTCCATCTGACGAGATTTTCTGGTAAACTCAATTGCGATCATAAGCACGTGGATAATGTACCGTCGCAAAGCAGACGTATCATTGCTAGCAGTCAGAGGGCAACTTGTACGTTTGAGAAGATCCGATAATGGTTGAAGAAAGAGAACACAGTAGAGGACGCGATGAGCTAACGGGAATTAAAGTACAATTATTGGTTTTATCATTTGGTTGCATTTACATAATAATTTTCAAAAAATCAATACATAATCTCGACTATTTAATAGAGTTCACGGTTATTTATAAGTTGATATTTGGTACATATAACATGCTCTGCCATATTAATCCCCTATTCTAATGGGTAGTTATACTGTTGATTAAGCACCTTGATTTTTATTTAATACAAGGCTATATCTATATATATATATATGGGTGTGCGTGTATATTTATTTTCATAACACACATGTTTATAAGATGAACGGCAACCCAAGCATGGTTTGAGTGTTCAGCGAAATTTCTGCCGCATGTATGACTAATGGTGATGATAATTCACTTGGTGACAAGGGGTCACGTAGTAGCACGATATGACTCCGAGCGCAGAACTCTATTTTGTTTACGGCAGCAGCCACTGGCACTTCTTCCGAATCAGCTTTGGGCCTCGTTACATAAGCTGCGAAGCTATTTCGAGTTACTATCTATCTCGGGTAAGAGCTTTCTTTTCGAAAAAGTCTGCTGTGGTTGGGTATATTTAGCAATGCTAGAAGCTATACACATTTAGCCCAAAGCACTAGATTAAGCAAAGATAAAAATACGACCCTTGCGTGATTCAGTCTTCTATGGGATGTTCGTCAAGACATTGACTGTTTGCGCGAATCAGGTAACATCAAAAAAATACCTGAAAGATCTAAGTTAAATATATACCCATACGTATTTTAACATATACCTGAATGGCTTTATTTAATTATACAAACAACATTGGTAATATATATATATATATATATATATAGGCTGTTTAAGTTCATTCCGATAAAGTCAGGTGTGAGTATACATATTTATAAGATAGGAGGACAATGTTTAGCAACCATATTGGTTTAACCGCTGTTATTTTGAATGAATTCTCATATTAAAATTGTATTTCTCTGCCGCCTTGTAGTATTGTTAGCGGAAGACCCGGGTTGGTGGAGAAAGTAAAATTCGGAAGAAAAAAACTATTTCAATAAGTGTAAAAGCTCGCCTTTTTTCACAAACTTTTTGATGTCGACCATTTAAGTTATCAACCTCTGAAGGGAAGGATTTCCTATAAGAACTTATTCTTCTACCCTCCAATAATATACTTAAGGTGTTAATTATATAGTAATTCGCTATGTGATCTTGACACATAGAGGAAAATGAAGGTTCCGCTAACAAGCTAATGATAAAGATTAAAAAAGCTGCTTCTCATAGCTGATTTTTTGCTAGCATTTCTACCACAGACTCTGGTACCATCGGTATCACTATGCGAGCAGTACATAGGGAATGAACATAAGATGTTACGATTAGATTTATTGGCTTGCCTACCATCCGGATTTACTCGAAGACCAATTTATATTTAAGTCCCCATTCGTTGTTCTATTTGAGCACACTGTACTACCACGAGGACAATGAAAGGCAAGTAGATGCTTATTTCTCTTCTACAGCTCGGAACTATACGGCCAATGAAAACAAATAAGCCGCATATAAAAAGCCCTTGATGTTATGTCTATGTACATCAAAAGGGCTATTTGTGGCTTCAAATACAGCGTTGGTTAGCTATAACGCTCCAAAGGCTATTATTGCACGCATATCTTTTCGAGATTCATCATAACTGTAACAAGAGGGTGCTTTTCCTATGAAAGTTTACTGATTATGAAAATTATCTTATACACAATTCTGAGAGAACTTCTACCTTAGCAACGAAAAATAGCAGTTAACCAAATGTTATTCATTCACAAAAATTTCACAGGAACATAAACAACACCGTATCCTAATACCAAAGACAATATACAGAACAATTTGAACTTTGTATCATATATTCTTTATTTGATTTTATTATGTAGATTTATATGGAACTAATGTGAAACATTTATCAGATGGCCAAAAGGTGGTGTTAGGGACAACGAGCGATACGATATCTATCACAATATCTCGCGCACTTGAAACACCTACAGGTAGCATCGGGTTCGTGTGAATTTGGTTTCCTGCAAAATATATGTTCGGTCCAATGCGTAACAAAGCGAGTGACGACATATCTGTTAGCTGGTTCGCCCCTTCCCATTCGTTGTTTCTGATTACACCAGAAGCAAAGGCATCCCTATCAAATTTTTACCTCCAGTTCCTAAGGTTCACCTTGAAGGCTTCCGTTGCTGGGAGCTAAAAGCGACGACATAGGTCGGATAGTGGTACCTAGTCAAGTAGGAAATACGCGGAGTAAATTCGGGCTACAATGTGCAATCCTTGTGCTCTTTCGAGAAAAGAGACTTTGATCCTTCTCAAACGACGCGTATCCCGTACGTTGCAGTCGGTGCTACTTTGAAACCGAGTAAGCTGAGATATCAATAATAAGGCGATCAACACTGCCTTCATGTATCTTTCGCTAACGTGAAACTTCTGCCATTTGTGCAAAGGAATACGTTTGATGTCCAAAAAGTGTCGGCCATCGAGGTGAGATATGCTTGAAGGGCTATCTTGCTTCACCCTTCGACTTCCAGCGTAACAGCAGATCCTTACTTCTCTAGGTACTTTCGGCGGTAACTGACTTATTAATGGGTCGGCAGCATAACGGAACAGCAGTTTGGCACGGGTAGCTGTCTGACGTACGGCGTCAGCATAAGACGTTTGAACGCGCTGCTTTTCTGCGACCACTGTATTTCTCTGCATGCAAAGCCTATTACATAAGAAAAGAATTGCACCATAATTAAAATAGCTTTGGGCTACTATAATGATGGTTATTTAAGATAATTCCACTTCGGTTCCATTTTAGGCTGGAGTAACACATAAAGGCAAAAAATAAAAACAATAATTAAGAACAGCATTGTTGCTTTTTATTCCTAGCGCGAGCCTTCAGGTCAATTCTCATGTGTATCATGTTGTTACGCCAAGCAGGTCTATGCTAGCAACATAGAATTTCAATGCTAAGTTTATCAGCCAAAAAGTTTAATGCCCAATGATAAAAATTAGCTAGGGTTAATGGAAATCTTACTGCTATTGACTAATGAAGCCATGAAGAATCAAGTACATGGGATTCGTTTTTACGTTTTTCTCTCGGCTTGCGACTACACAATATCTTAATGACGTTAAAAATATAAGGAACTCCTTAATGCACATGTTACAGCTCGAGCTTTTTTTTTGTTCTAATTTAGCCAATAAACATCGAAAAAAATTAATACAACTATTCAGAAACTATAGATCATAGCCATAGCGTTCGAACATTGTTGCCGTTGCCTAGGCGATATCGACGAAAATTTATATCGTGATGCTCATCGTCGGTTTCTAGAAGAGAGACTTCCTTTGTTACAGATAGAACCTGCTCGTAGAAACAAGAACTCTATTTGCTTGGGTATCGAAAAGTAAAAGAAGGAGAATCTACATAAACGTTTTAATTTTAGTAGCGATGCCGCGAACGGCTGTTAGCTCCAGAAATTGTAACAAATAGCTCGAAGACAAGATACTACGCTACCTACTTTGACTAAGCTGAGTGGTAATGCAGCAGGGAAGCTAGGATCAGCTAAACAAAAGTGCCAGTGCCAGAATAGTCTCCAATGGTAATCGAATAACTTTGACGAGGGGTCGCTAACATAATCCTACTCACAAGGGAGCCATCCACACAATCCTAAATTTACCTTTCTTTTTCAGCTGTGCTTGATGCTCGCGCTGTTAAACTGAGCTAAACCTGTGTGCCTGAAATTTTATACACGCATGCGTATTTCGAAACCTAATAAAAGCTGAACGTTTTCCGGTCGCGGCCTAACGTTGTTGTAACAATAACTTATTGCTACGATTAATGATACAGAGTAGGTTACAATAGGTGCGCGTCATTTCGAACGCTTTCTCACATTATTCATAGGTCATGAATTCTCCTCAAATAATCAAACAACATTGGTATTCAGGCTAGGACACAGCGTTTATTAGTATTCCAGAAAACGACGCTGTCTTAACTTACCCAAGAAAAGGCGCTAGATTACGATTATTTGAGGGGAGGAAAGCTTTTCGGTACTTCTTCGGGCATCCCATTGTACCCGATGGGCGACGAATCAAATCACAGCGTAGGTTCTCGGCCATCTCTGTTTTGGATCGCGTAAAGTCAGCAATGTTTTTTTTTAATTGATGAATCGAGCTTTGTTGTACATTTCATAAACGAGATCACGCAATCCAGGTCATCACGAATTTTTTTGATAATTACCGAAGAAAAAAAACGCCTCACATGTGTTTCGCCAGACACATCCGTAGCGTTTTTTTATTATTATTTATAATTTTTTTTGTTGACATGCAATAAGGCTAACGCTTAGCTTTTGCCACCTTTTTTAGCGTACGTAGATCGTTTGACGTGTGTCAGAAACAACACTGAGCCTTACTGTGTCTACGACGAGGTAATTTAGTTAATTGAAATCAGCTAGATAAGTGCTGATGGATTTGTGCTCGGTGCACGGACATCCCTTGTCTACTTTCACTATCATACAAATACCGAGCATTTAATCGAGCATTTTTTATTGCTAAGACAATAATTAAGTATAATCACGATAGGATCTAGGTACTTGCAGGCAAAACATAATAAGGGCAAGGTGCTAATAAGGACCGGTAATGTTTACGAACAGTGGATTGTGTACTCCATTGTGTTAGGCTTTGTCATAACTTTAACTAACGAAAATTCATTCTTGCTGAACATAATGGTCCACCGACCTATCTTGCTATAAGCATATACATCTATCTATCTACAATAGCACTATAGATCTGAAATCTGAACTTTTACATCTCTTAAAGTATCGTTGGTTGTAGTGATTTCAGAAATTCTTAATCTGCTCCCTCAATTAGGGCATGCCAGATTATGTCGGAAGTGTTCTTCTACTGCATACATAATTATGACGATGCCTATTCCTGAACCTCATTCAATATTAGCATTTCAAGTTCTGCTTCGAAGTACGTTAACGCCCATTTAAAATTAACCTTCCGCAGGTAGAACATAGTATATGTCGAATGGAAATGCCGATATTCTCACCCTAAGTACGCCAATGCTTGAGATTTGTTATATCAACTCACAGTACTTGCAGATGTGCAGAAATATAGTAATCTTATATAGGTACAAGGATCTCCGAAACTTCTATATAAATGATTTTCCGTTCCATTTTACAAGCGCTCTTCACGATCGTAAACCGGTCGCGAGCTGAGTAGACAGAATTGTCTTACATTAATTTGAGCTTAAAACCCCAAAACCAGTAGAACTCTCGTTATTGTCGATGCAAACGTATTCCTTTACGGAAATACCTATCAGATAGTGTGATTCTCAGGTGTCGTATCGCAGGCTCTCAGAACGCATTTTGTGCTTTCCCTTAGTCAGTATAATGATCAGCTAATACCAACAATGTATACTAATGACGTTAGCGTTCTGTTTGACGTAAGTTAGACTAAGCAAAATGTCGAAAGTTCCTATTGTATTATTGTAAGTATTGAATAGCATTTTATCAAGGCGGCGTCGTCCTACGTTTAATGATCAAGTGATAACGCAATGCGAACATTTGCTGAACAATGAAACAGGCAAGACGCTTCCGTTTCTCGATCATCGTATCGTATATTTTAAACGATGACTGAATCAAGTATATTGTCAAGACTAGGCGAGTGTCCTCTGAGCACGACCTCTTACTAAGCCCGCATGCAGAAACTTATGAAGCAGATTTAGATCAATGGGTTTAGCGACATGATCGAAGATAAGCTTTTTCGTCGTTCAACGTTCAGCGGTCATCTCTTATAGTATGTGAAAGGTTACCCGGTACAATCAGGGCTCCAAAGAATAATGGCCGCACACTCCCACCCAGAGAGAATGTAATTGACAAGCAAAGTTTTCGTGACAGGGAATCAGCAGATGGATAGTGGACTGTGCACAAATCTACAAAGAGTCCTTGAACGGGTCCCAGGGAAGGACAACTACCATTCGCGATGCTCCCATACTGAACTCCTATATTCGACAGTCAGGGACGATCGGTGCCCTACTACATACATTTACTATACAAAGCCATACTGTGCGGTTCGTCTAATGCGAGTATCGTAAAATATGAAGCTGCCTTTTATAAGGCATATCGAAGCTCGTGCACGTACGCGATGAGCTTTGAATTGTTCTTGGGTTACTGTGTCTTGCTTACAGTGAGCTTATTGAAATAAAAATGGGTACTTGAATTTCAGTTCCATATGGTTGGGAGAGAAGTAGGCTCATGCAACCAATATATAATTATATCAGGGCCACATAGGAAAAGTGTCATGCCAAACGAAAGCTTCGTCGACGTTACGCTGGCTATGAACAGCTGGCAAACACGAGGTTCTGTGCTAAAATAAGGTGAAAGACAGGCTATTGCAAGGCTCTACAAGTGACAACTCATTGGCCCTTACGACCAACGAGTCCGATGGCCTTCTTCCTTAACATCTTGAATCAATTCGAATTTCGTGTGATTCTAAACCCCTGTATGAGCTAGCTGCATACACAGTAAGTACCTTTCAGGAATGCCTTTACATTTGACCAGTTTCTTACTGCACATAGTTGATTTCTTTAAGTGATCTCAGCGGAAAACAGTAAAATAAACGAAAGTTCATCAGAGAACACATTCAAAAAAATGAAGACCACTGCTTCGTTCAGTTAGACAGTAGAACATTTCTACGTTCCTTTAAACGAAACTTTGAAACCTCTTTAACAAAGTTTTATTTTTTTTGTCGCGATGATTCCTACTGCGCGTTAGCATCTTGGCCTACTGCCACAGTAGCTTCAAGTCCAGAGCAGTAACGATTTTTCGGCACCCGATTTCGGTCGTACTTAAACTGAACACATGTTTAAATTTCGACACAAATAAGCTTCAGCAGTATGTTACTGAACTTCTCAACAAAACGTTTATTTCATGATGGCATTGGAACAAACTACAGATATTCGGATCATATTTATATTCTTTTGTACCGCCAGAAACGTTTCTTTTGTATAACTTGCTCAATACAATTACTATTCGCTTCAAGATTGTCTGACTTGAGGCCAACACCGTCCAAACATTGTTTTGAAAATTATCTCCCCTAAATCTGCGAATTTAGTAACGTGACTAGCTCAATGCTGCTACGTAAAGATTTATTTTAAATAAATTTAAATACATTTTTACCGCTATAGTAACATAGTAAGCTGTTGGGGTGTCTAGAAGTCCCACTTACGGTAAGGGCTTAGATTATTAAAAATCAATTGTAGGCCTTGACGGCTTTTTTATTTTAACCCTTCGTCCAAACAAAACGGCTGACGATCTGTTCACCATACTGTTATTCCACGATTTCGTAATAGTTTATATAGTACCTAGCTACACTCAATTTACCATGGTTCCCATATACCAGAAGAGGTGAAGCCCTTAGTAGTCCATGTTCTCTGCGACACGACCACACTTGAAAACTTTCATTTTAGCCAAACGAAAACAGTCTTAAAGTAGTGGACAAAACAACGGTTCGTACCCTAACTGACCTCGTGTTAGCAATAGAAAATTTCTCATCTAATAATCAAAAACAGAAGTTTCATCTTTTTAGTAGCTTCAGAGATTGTGACATCGGAAAAACCGTTGGCTTTTGTCCTTTCAGAGAGTATCGGTGTGACTTTTACGGTACAAGACATGAAACTAAAGTACTCGTTAATTATATTATATGCCCGTTTAGTAAAGATAACCTTTACATTCGGAATCCAGATACTAGTAGGGTTTTCACCTTTGTTTTATAAGTTGTCGGCTCCGGTGAGGTCTTCTTTGTAGGGAAGACTTCGTCGGATTTTCCAAAGTGGTAAGGGACTGGCGACAGTGTAGATCGTCGATCTTGATAAACACACAAGTTGCAGGCTTGGTAGGGGGTATGTCCTACGTGAAGAAGTCTGACATTTGCATACCTTAAATACAAGCCTTTAATCTTCCTGATGGTCTGTAGTTTTGTTATGAAAAAGAAGATAAGCGTATCTTCGCCGTAATATATAGCCTGTCAAAATGTGCCCCAATTTGAGCAGTTGCCGACTTTAAAATGTCGCTATGACCAGGATCTTTTATCAAGAATATGTATAATTTCCATATGGCAGATATTACCAACAGTTTCATCGAATATCCTTGAAATTGGTAAGCTTATAGATACATACCCTTTAATCATAGTTGATTCATGCTTCAATCAAAATAGCTAATCTACGACTAGGAGGTTGTACGTGTGAGTGGGGAACTAACTGTTGACGCTGTACGTGAGGCAGCATGGCGAATGGGTTTCATAACTAGATCGAAGAAAAGCCTACTTCCGACACAGCAACTAATTATAATGTTCTAGTTGCCTTCGTATCTACGCACAAGGCATCTGGATCTTTTCTTAGCTAGAAAAAGTAGCGCAATAATCAAAACATATCAGAACAAGCAAGCATAGAATGGTGCTCTGACTCAGAGCGAGGCCAAATCGCTGGGCCATACCCCAAATGGGATTACTACTTCTTTCACGTTTCACGGCCTCCTTTCCCTGCTTTTTTTCTTATCCTATCATCCCCACGGATACGTTCCGTAGGCCAGATTCGTTTGAAAAGTCTTTTCACTTTCTCGCAGTAATAGAATGTTATCGGCTCCACAGCAGTCCCGTTAGCTGGAATAGCGACGTACATACGGATACAAATATAAGCCAGTGCCAGTCCGGAAAGCCTGAGCAAAAGTGTTTGTAGGCTTGGGCTAGGCTTTCCATAATATGAAACTGCAGCGGGTTCAGCTGCATTTACATTAATATTGGATTCAATATTAAACCTTTTATTCGTCGCTGTTCCTTCATGGCTTCCGGTGGCCTGCTAGCATTCGAAGCGCTTAGATATATACCCCCATTCGGATTCCGCCTTTCGCTTACCTTTGAATAATAGTTATTTGATTGATGGGACGACTGCGTCACTAGCTATGCTCTGATTAAAACAATGTTTTAATAGATAAAATTTAAGGATAAAGTCTAGTTGGTAAGACCTTTCGGATTCTGTTCCGAATGAGAACTAGATCGGTCGTAGGCGGCTGATAAACAATTTCTGAATATCAAAAACCAACATAATCACCACTTGGATCCATCAGACATGTTGACTATCATTCAGCTGGGTTAAATATATGGGAACGCCGCTGTAAAACGTGCATATACGAACATAAGGAATCTGTTGAGGAATACTACTTGGCCAAAAATTTTTTTCTGTTTTGGGTTAGCTACTTGTCAGCCCACTCACGTGTCCAACTATCTGTCGATACTACTGTAAGTACAATGTTAATAATAGTAAAAAGTAATATTGAACGACGCTCTAATTGGTTTCATTAACTAATAAAGCAGGTTTTGGGAGCTACTACTTGCATCCTAACAGCCAAATGCGGAGCCGGAATTGGGGTAGAGCACTACAAAATATCATGTATGGACGTTTACAATCAACCTCCGGACAACGTCACAACGTAAGACTCGTGCCGTGCTAGGATACGTGAGTGGTGTTTCCAAAGACCATGACGCTGTCTGTATTGCAGCAAGTTATTACGCTTATCCATTGACATATCATTCTGTCCCTGGAGATCTTTATCAACCTAACAATGTAATATGTCGCTAATTTGAAAACTCCTGAAATCGCGCATCTTATCTAAAGGCCAATAACCCTTCTGATGAGATTTTCTTCTATATGCTAGCGTTGTCGGTAGCAGGCGGCCACCGTTGTGGCCCTTAAAGATGCCATTCCGCGTATCTGTGCTTTTTCTGTAGGGTCGGTCACATTATTGTTTCCGGACAAGAAGGTATTACGATATATATATATATATATATATATATATATATATATATACCGGTAAGCGTGGGCACGCTTCCGAAGCACCAATATTATAGCTGCTTTTCGCACACTGCATTTTATTTCGGATGTAATTCGTACTTTGATTTGTATTAAATTAGTTTCATAGCGTCAGACGTAATTCTGGCAACTGAAAAGTGAACAAACGAACCGCTCCACTGTAAAAAAAAAAAGTAAAAAAATGTATAAATTGTAAAAATGTATAAAAAAAATAAATGTAAAAATGTAAAATAATTCACTGTAGCCGGTGCAATAGTTACCTAACTCTTGTCGATAGATGGAAGAAAAGCAGTATTGCACACTATAGGTCAAGTGTAAGGGCAGCAAGACAAAAAGGAAGCTGGATGTTAGTCCAAAAATCCGCCGGCAGTTATGAAATGGTATACTGCATTAAGATCCTCGTTAGCTTTATGAGCGCCTCTCGTAGAAATATATTGCTGAGTATCTAGCGGGGCAGTGATTTCATTATCTGTATCTTCGTGTTCCCGTATCCCAGCAAAGCCGGACATTTGGTTTTCGGGCTTTAATTGAGAATTACGGTCGGTGCTGCCGAAGCCAATGCCGAAGCAAAGGAGCGCCATCTTAGGGGGCGGATAGCTAAAGAACGCCATCTGAAAAAATAAGCTAGAGAAGGCGCCGTTGTTATAACCTACATTTCATCTAGCTTTTTTTATTTTATCAGTCCCGAATGTCTTTCGCTGCCTGCAAAGACAAACGTGATTTCAGCCTGTCTATTTATTGCTTGCTGCCTATACCGTAAGGCATTTAAGCCTTTGGAGGAGGCCATGTGGCGACAAAACGGCTGTGTACTATCGGATATAACTGTGGACATTTGTCCACAGACGTGGAGACGAGCATCTGCTATTGCTATTTTATTTAAAAACAATTTGAGATTTTGAAAATGTCGCTCGATTCTACATATGTGTCTAGAAAACAACAGCCTTTTAAATTAGATGTATGTTATCCTAATCTTCTCAAGAGATACAGTATTGTGTACAGTATGACACTGGCTAGCAAGAAAGACATGCGTGTTATAACACAATTGTCAGTAGATAGTAAGAGCTAAAAACATCTAATTTTTTTAGTTTAGTTTTTAAAATAAGCAATTTTCAATTATTAAAATGCTAGTCAATCTGTTTCAAAAAGCAAGCGATAGCTTTCGTTGACATCCTTTACCTAACACTTCTGGTTGTGCAACGATTATTTTCAACATCAAATATTAAGAATTCGGCTAGAGAGTTAGCGTTAGAATTGATCGTTTCAGATATACGAAACATTGCAGGTATTGCGATATTTTCGTAACCCTGATTACCAAGTGCGCTATTACTAGTCTTGCTTGAAAAATTGGAAGCTGTTTCGTTATTATAAAATGCAAAGTTATCCAGATATGGTTGATAAAAGGCCACATTTGGGAAATGTATAAATAAGGTAGTCATATCCAGATTCTCATGGGGTCTCTCTATCAGATACAACAGCGTATGGAGGCGCAGGCTTCAAATGTTGATCTGATGTACATTAAACATCGTCAGATACGTTGTAAGTAAGCAGTTATACTGAATCTGACAAATTACGCTGCCCTGTTGAACTGCCAATGCCTAGCGTAACAAATGAGACTATGGCTGTGTTCGAAATTAAGACGAGCTTTTCGAAATAACTCTCGAACATATTTTTCTGAGCATTAAAGCGCCTAATATGTTTATTACATTTCACGCTCTGTGCCAGCCCTTAACGTTCTAACATATTACTTGTTTTATCCTCTTATTGTTCGCGTATTACTGCACAAATTATGTGCGGCACAGACTTGGCCCTCTGCCATGGCAGTAGGCTCAAAATAATAAAATTGTTGCCTTAAAGATACGTACCTATTTGAATTCGTCAGCACATATAACAAAGCCGGCTGATGCGGATGCTGTTTATTATTAGGAGACTTTTACAATCAAAAGCGAGAGAGTCAATTTAAGTAGAACTGCAAACATCAATGGTTCTAGTGGTACGATTTCATAAGCAGGCTAACACTTGGCTCATTCTCAGTGTGGGCCCAGAGAATCACAACGAGCCCAGAGGATCGTTACTATGGGCCATATTTATTTTAGCACAGGACAGCTGAATTCGTGGAATGGTGTCGGTTCAATTGCAATATGCGTTTTTTTTTTTTTTCGAAAACAACGCCCGCTGTCGTAAAATTTCGTTGACTTTCGAAAATTCGCAATATAGGCTACCTAACTTGCCGTGCCCGGTTTGAACTCCTCTCTTCTCCAGCGTTTCCCATCTGCAAAGCATAATGATGCGTTCCTCAGCGAGTTTATTCTCCCTGTGCATATTAGATATTCGATCGATGACCTAGTTACTAAGCGATCGAATAATGCTTACCTTTTTCCCGCGCTTCCCATCGGCATAGCCAAACCGAAATGATCGTGGCAACATCAATCCCTTGATTCCCTCAATCACTTAGTCGGCCTGTCTGGAAGGCATCAGGCCCTATCCACTTCGCTCTTCCTACGTCTTGTCTTTGCTCGACTCTAGTCACAACTGACCTTAGTGTAACCAAGCGGGACTTAGCCGGAATCAGAAACTGAAAACTTTCCTTCGCGTTGCCACCATACCACCAAAACCGTTGCCCCTCAATGAATGGTGACATCCGGAAGCCCAGCGCGCAGTTCAGATTATTGGATAGCTGTCAACTAATTGGGGGACACTAATAGACTCGTCAATCGCAGAGAACCTATTCCGCGCATAGTCCCTTGTGCAGCTAGGACGCTTACTGTTCTGATGGCTTACCAAGTTAAGCACCACCCCCGTGCCTCCGTACTTAGGCACATATACGTGCATCGTGCAGGCATCATTCCAACAATCACTCAGAATATTTTCACTTTCGCCTCATTTATCTGACGCATTATCTTTTCACCAAAACAAGTACATCAAACAGCAATAAAGCCAAATAAATACGCAGCTAGCGGTTTGTTTATTCAGGTTCTTTTAACATTTTAACCTTTCCCTATGGTTCTATATAAAACATGTAATTACAAAGTAGATGAAGCAGCTCATGCTTTGAAGAAAAATTCAAATCTTTAAGCACTCTTTTAAAGTACTTATAACAACGAAGAAGTTACAGGATGTTTGCTTGAGAAAAGTGCTTTCATAGGAGTTGTATTTTCAGCGGATTAAGTAAATGTTCTAAGTTTTACGTCCAGTACTATCATTAAACGTTTACACTATTTTCAATGCACCTGTATGGGACCTCCCTCTCATAAATGCATCAGGAATGTAGCTTGATACCCCAGGCTCAGCTGATGCACAGCGCTTTACGGTTTAACTAATCACTAAAGGTCCGATAAAACCAACGATAACTTAATGCAGTCGTAAGTATCTTTAATTCATCCGTGTCATCATCATATATTACAAAAGTATTCAGAGTAGTGCGTACCGTAGGAAAAGGTACGACTTGGTCTACAAAAAAAGTGAAATTAATTATCCTTTCGATGACCTCAATGCTGTTAATCTGTGCCGTCTAAGGTTTAATGTAACTAAGAGAAACGCCTGTAAAAATACATTAGAAAAAATCTCCGCTAGAATATTAATAATTTTTTTCCAAGCAGCCATAACGGTACATTTTCGTAACCCTATTAATGTTTACTAAACTACTCTAGAGCTGTATATCTATCTGTCGGGTGTTCCCTAGATATATTGAAGTACTATTCTATGATACTTCAGGTATGGTTTTATGAGGTTTACCCACATACCAAATGCATTTGGGCGGAATTCTTTTAAGTCGACCAGTTTTCTTCCAGATCTTCTGCAGGGAATTAGGTCTTGATTATATCTTAGTTTCTAATTCCAATGCTTTTAAAGCGGTGATGAGGAAGAATGAACCTCACTAGTGAGGAGTTCAATAATATTCGCACAGACTGTGCATACCTAGCCGTCTGTTTCTTAAAGGGATGCGTAAATACGATTAAATTGTTTCCAAAAATTAAGTTGCATACAAGTTTTGTTTATTACAACCAGACTCTAGAGGCTTAGTCTAATCTTCCTTTTTTTATGCGGTTCTATAAATTATAGTCTTATACAAGCATTATCCCATAAAATAAAGTAATTTCCAATGTATCAGTTCAGGCTATACTAGATAACATCAATTCGTCGAAGAGGCAAAATATCAGAGTCGTCTTATCAACAAGGTTATTATGGTTTGACTATTGTGTAGGATTTACTCGGAAGCTCACAAGGGCACATACTATTTTCAGTGGGGTTTTTTCTTAAATAAAAAGGGTGCTAAGTATCGAATATTCGTATTGCAGTCGCTTATGTAATCACTTGTATAGCTTTCCATGGGTAAGCCTTGTCCGATAAACTTCGTCTTTTAACAAAACATACAAAAGGCCTGCGGTATAGCGTCACATGAACCGGACGGCAGATGGCTAGCGGCAAGTGGAACTGGCTTGTCAAAATCACATATTGTCCAAGTCAGAAAACTCTTCCGTGTTGGGTACGTTTAACTATTAAGTGAAAAAACCATTCTATGTTACTTCCTGCGGTTACATAAACTCCACGAAATGATCGTTTATAAAAGGCGCGAAGGCCCCACGATGTTTGTGCACTGGTCCAGTTAGGTAAACACTTTCCAATTTCTATTCTTCAAACGTATAACGCTCGACCTGTAGAACCTCATAGGATTGAACACAAAGGAAACGTATACTACAGAGTACAACCCCACTAGTGTGTGGTAATTTTTTAATGTTCGCCCAGCTTATGCATTAATTAAATCTACGTAAAAACGACATTTCTATCATTTGCGTCGGCAACTTAAACACTCGAATGAGGTTGACATATTGTTTAATGACGTATTAAATAATGAGTGATTTAACTTATTAATTCCACATTCGATCCAGTAAGCACCGTGGCGGTCGCATTTGCGACGTTCAAATAACTCATGTTACTTCTCAGTCTAAATAAAAAATCAGAGTAGTTTTTTTCACACGCTCATAAAAACTAGTGAAGTAGATCATTAAATAAAAACATTTAGCCCAGGGCTGAGTAGACGATGTTTGCTCGCCGGCTGACGAATTCCATGGACTGCAAATCTACTAGAGTTGATGTGTCGAGATTTATCTACTTAAGTAGTTTTTTGTTTTAACATATATTTCTATTGTTTTCAGAGTCGTAATGTTAGCAGCAGCTGCTGTGACGCTCCTCTTTACAGAAGTAATTGTGCTCGCCAAGTTTTCACAAGTTCGTACCAGCAGGGCCATTTCGAGGACCTCAGTTCAATAAAATGTTTATTATTTTTGCTTATTACTCATACTGATTCACCTGAGACTTTGTTTGTGAATAGCTTTCTAGGATTGGGGTCAATCACAGTGTAGCAGACAATATCTCTTTCTGGAAATTGACTAAGTCAGCCATAGGATTTCTAGCCTATTCCAAGCACCTTGCTGACTTTTTAGCACTGCATTGTGCTGATGACAGCGGGTGACAGTGGCTCTAAAATTAAAACGAGGTCGGCCTGGAGATGCCAGATCCGTTGGATGTCAGATATATTTTGATTAGAGCAGTACTGCACTCCCCTGGTGATTGTCCCTTATCTAATGATAGAAATTTCTAACTCTGCTCTTGACTTTAGAGCTTGGAATCATCTTAATAAGGGGCACCTTCTAAAGACTTCTATAATCCTACCCTTACCTATTCTAACCTCTGTAAATAAAAAATGAGATGACCGAAACAGCGGTAACGATTTAAGTGTTCTGTCGACATAGGACAGTCGTTTTCAATAAGTGACACCTAAATATCAACATCAATTAATGTTGTCAATATGCCTTTTTCCTGCGTCATCTGAATTAAAAATTTAGAATGCCTCATTATGTGCATCTCGAGCCATTCTCTAGCCGGTTTAATCTTTGTTATTTGCTTCGAGGCTTTCTGTATCGAAGGGTGGCTTCGTCGACCCTTCGTCATATGAGCCTAGGGGCCTTAGTTCAGAAAAATTCAATATAAGGCTCTTCTTAAGCTGCTCTTCTTTTTCAGCGATTACGATTGTCAATGTTCATTGTTATCATGTAGCTATGTGGCTCAGTGAAATACGAGCACTCCTTGCATTATCATGTTTAGAACAGGAAAAAAACCTTTTTGGTGGCATAATACTCATCCCAGCTGGTTGTCGTTTCGCTTTGATCCGTGTAGATTCGTATGTTAAGCAGGAGTTTGCCATCAACCATATTCATTGTATACGGTAGTCTTACTATTATCTTAAATTATTAATGAGATAGCGGCTTCTTTGAAAATATCTTTCCGGGCTAGCCCCATATTTCCGAAATGTCGCTACTATCCAAACGAACCTCGGAATCCCTGTGTCACCGAACACGTGTGTCATATATAGGGCTCGAGCTGTTCAGCGATGGGCCTTTCTACCCGAATGGAAGTGAATGGTTGAAAAAATTAAAATCTGAATTTAGTTACCTACCGTTCAGTGACTTTTTTGACCAATTACACTGTGTGCCATACAATGGACATTTTTTAATCGAAACTAATTCAAAGGTATTGTCCTGTTTGAAGGAGCTCTCATTATCGCGAATGTTTTATTCAGTCTTCATTTGACATAGCCAATTGAAGGCATGGAACTGTGGCAGTTTTTTAAACGGTTAACGGTGACCATTTACGTCCGAATCCTTTGGTCTTCAAACTTCTGCATAGTGTATCCGATACTACTAAACGTACTATCAGCGCGTTTAAACCATACTACAAAAGAGGGTTTGAACAAAAGTAAAAAACAAATGATAATTTATCGGAATTGATACGCTTCGCGTAGTTTTGTCAATCGGGCTTTGCTATATAATATAGATTTAATTGTAGAGAGAGATAAAATTATATATGCGTGAAATTAAACATACTAGCGGCAGCTGACGTACGGGGTGATTATAGAATCGTTTGTTTGATTCTGTCTCAAATACTGTCAAATGTCGCATATTGCATATGAGAATCAATAAGTGTCATACCGAAAAGTTTTTATCTTTCATAGAAATTCTGTAGTAGAAAATCTACCCTTGACGAGATTACAAGCAGCTAGTTCTCGTTTGTCTCTCAACCAGAGGTTTGCCCGTACAAAGTACGCTGTCGAGTAATAAACCGCAGAATTCGCCCAAGCCGTGGTAAATATCATATAATGGGTTAGGTAACATTAAATGTGTCTTCCCTATCGTACACGCAGAGGCGGTAAAAAAACAGGACCCTAATCACTTGTTCGAATGGCGCTGTTCTAAAAAATGACTGATTATCGCGGCGACAGTCACCAGATCCACCCGGAATGCAGTTGCGTCCTATATGCTAAACGTTCACAGAAGCGTCAACTCTGACATTGAAGTTTCACAATTGCCTATTTTGGGTGGACAGCTATATATGTTTATGTAACATTTTGACCTTTTTTCCATATCCGTTAAGCTGTTAAGAAACACGCGTGGACGAGACGCGTGTTTCTTCACAGATTATGTAGACTAAACATTACGTAGATTCAAGTCATACGATTCACTCAATGTTTAATCTCACAATCTAGTAAAGAAATAGAAACAATACAAGGGAGTAGTAGGAATATCGTAATATTGATATTATCCAAATGTTTAATTGAAGGAAAATCATACTGAAATTAGGAGATGACCTATCTAAATCGGACTATATATTATATATACTTAATTCTACAAGGTACACTGCATTGGAAATGGTGAGTTTTCTCTATACAAAGCAAGATGACTCCTAGTAGAGTTCCTTACGTTGTGAATCCGCTGGCAACAATGTATCCAACATAGTGAGCCAGTACAAAATATATTCTTGTTAATTATTTATTGCGTCTCTAGCCTTATCACGGCTTAGGAAGGGTTTAAGTGTTTATTCTAATTAGCCTTCGATAACTCGGAAGGCCTAATCAAGTTACGTTATTTGGATAAATGATCTTAAAATTAGCTTGCGCTATGAAATAAAATCTACTTCAAACTTAACATAATATAGGAAGGTAAAAATGAAAATCAATCTAATAATTTAATCCTATAACGTATTGTTATATGCGGGCTTAATTCAATTGAAAATCCTAAAATATATTCAAGTTTTCGTTGATACATGTTATCTGTTAAGTGAATAAACACTTCGGAGTTAGCGTTGCCGTGAAGGTGACATAATCGGTCGTAGCAGTTTACGTGCACGAGTAATGTTCGTCTTGATAATAATAGCTTTTTTTTATACATGCAGACTGTACAGCGTGCATCGTTGGCAGGGTTTAAAAATGCAAGCAGAAAAGCGTTTCTATAATAATGTATATCAATATTTCTACCTGAATTTGGGAAAAAGTTGCAAGAAGCAGTGAAGATGTTTCTAATAGACATATCTATTTTTCCGTATTGTAAAATGTATTTAAACTATAGATAATCCTTAAGTCACCAGTGTCCATGCAGTGGCTCTAAATTGACTTAATAATCAGATAAAAAGTCGCCATCCTTCATTACAGAAGATTAGGATGCAGACCCGCTGTACAAAGAGCTAACGTTTCGTAGAGCGCAGTGACGCGTCTGGGAATCTTTTGTCACGCGTGGAGTTGTCATCTTGTCAGTATCGACGAACGAATATCTTGCGGAGGAAACGGAACGTTTTTGGTTGAAAAAACGAACAGGGTCTAACAACAACTAGTGCGCCCTCCGGTGATGACGAATCTGTTATTAACGGTTGTCACACCGCCAAGTTGTTAGAGATATGCTTCGGCCACCTCAAGTAAATTTACAGTATCATGGCGGTCAAGGACGATGCGAACGAGTCAGCAGTTCCTGTGTGGCACATAGTAACAGAGACAATCATAGAAGAATGACTAAATATATCAGTTGTAAACAATACTTTAGATTATCAATGATCCGGTTGTCTAGGCTCGACCTTGCATAGAATAATCTCTTGCTACATGAGTGAATCCATTGTTGTAAACTGTCTACGGTGTCACAGATGGGGACTCCCTATCATACTTTACCCATTTTTTTTGCAAGCAAAAGGAAAATGGAAGCACTACGCGGATACTACGTCGAATAATCGTCAAATTAATGCCAAAGTTTTTCTAAAGGTGGCACGCTTTCCATACGGGAAGTTTAATGCGCTGGTCAGGTACTAAGTTCGACACCCGAAAAGCTCGTAAATAGCCTAAAAACCGCTCGATACAACCGTCTTATCTTTTTAGTATTAATTTGTTTCGATCTACTTGCGGTCAAAGTTTTGCTGATATCGCTGTCATGTTGCGACCTTAAATCTAATTTTCGCAACTTATCTCGAGACAAGCGTTCATTCCAATAGTTGGAAACTTGCCTACTATTCGTAGCCCGACAGAGAACTAGATTTGGTAAAGATATGAGTGACAAAACACAGTTCGGCAGAGTTTCAATTGCCCCTGAAGTCCATGCATCGGTTAATTTGAAAGAATAATTGCGAATAAATCCTGTTCAATATAAACATTTAGAAAAACAATTATTAAAGAGAGATTTTTTGAAAAATGCTCCAAGGCATGCATGTGATCTGCAAGCGTAGAGAGCACTGAAACGCCAGGGGGGCTAGAGCGATTTCATTCCTCGAATCGTTCTGTGGTACATTCGCCAAAAGCCAACTCCGGAAACGGTTATGGATTGGTTAATGTGATCAATTAATTCATTCAAGTAATATTAATAAATTCATTTCTTTGTCGAAAAATTCGGCTCTCCTGAGATTCTACTTTCCTTATCCTTTTACACGTATTCATTTACGTACTCGCTGACATACCTTTCCACAATACAGCTACAAATATACATCATTCACACTATCATCTACTGCTCATTGTAAAGGGGTACGCCGAAAAATGGCAACATATCGTCCAGTGATTAAATTTCTATGCCCTATCCGTGTCTACTAAAAGCTCTTTAGTATTTCGGTTACATTCAGAGCATGCTACACCGGGCAACATTCGTTTTTTCCTGGTGCGGCTCCTTTCGAAACTCCGCCGCTTTACGCCAGTCCACCATTCTTGCTGCAACGCCATTCGGCGGGTCACAGTCCGCTATGGTGTTGACATCCTTGCACTTCGCCGGCGTCCGCGACATTTTCGTAAAATTATGTTAAAATTAAAAAAAGAAAACGTTTGAAGCTGGTTACGGTATACAGCCGCGAGCTTGCTGTACGGCATACACATGCCGCTATCGGTACTGACGTTATTAAAGAGGTTGGCATGCTGTTGTCGACATTTTTGGCGGTGGCTCCTACGTTGCACACGCTTTCTTATCATTTGCACTCAGGCATGAATCGAACGTCGCTTTCGAGGTCCATTAATTCGGTCGTTTTCATAAATTTAGTTGTATGTAGGCTTCGTCTCTAACTCGAACTTGTAAAAATTAGGTCGTACATCAAACACTGACAATATCTATTCTAGCGGATCGAGTTAACCGCGTCAAAAAATGACTATTTCTATCACCGTTTATATATATATTTGCTCTATTGAGAATATAAGATAATACAATCGGTGCTTTGTGCCGTTACCGGTATTTGTGGTACCTTCAGGTAATCTGGGAAGTGTTCGCATATGTAGAGAGAGTTAAATTATCATAAAAAAAAAATAGAGAAGGCCATTTGTGATAATCCCAAAAATCCTATGTAAATGTGAAAGCCTGCTTCCAAGGCTAAAATATCTACCGCTTTTTTCGAACTTCTGTGCCTTAAGCTTTTGTTCTTTTTTAGGCCATTGCATTTTAGAACTTCTAGTTCACTGTCTGCTCAAACAGTTTGGATCTTTCATACGTGGCGTATCTGAGCAAGATCCCAGCGTATTTAAACGTGTAAACATTCGTTCAGTCATAGTTGCTTTTGAAAAGTGATTCAAGAATCCACAGACGTATTTGCTGGAAAACTGCTGGTAAGCTTCTGAAATCTTAAAATATAGCCTTGATATGTAGTTGTAATAGATAAAGACTCCTTTAGGAAAATGCATATGATTTCGTCAACATGTCTATTTTTAACTGTCTGCAACTTGAAAACAAAAGAGATCAGTTGTGTCCCGGTTTATTTTGAACATTGTATGTGTATAGATATGTACGTATTATTTGAGAATGTTTACTGTTTCTCTGGAAATTTCTGGAAAATAAGGTTTAACTTGGGCAGATAAGCCATGTACATAATAAAAGCTATTAATCATGTACGGACAATGTAAAAAATATTGCCATGTTAATAAGTAATTTGAAATCGTAATTTTTAAAAAAGAACTACGCTCTCATAATAGTAAATTACGTATGTTATAAGTAGGTGTTCGTACCCCTATTTCTACCTCCTATATTAATAATAAAGAGAAGCAGGTGTTACACGTAGATAGTTTCATAGGCCCTAGCTCGCCGATTACGGCCGAACTGTACCGTCTGTCAACAATTAGAAAAGGTTACTGCACTAAGAAGCCATGCCACGATTTGTAAACGGTGGTGAGCCGGCTTCATAATACGATAACGCTCGACCTCACACCGCAAGAAAGTTAGTTACCTGCTTTCTGTAACCTGGCGTACTACCTAGGTAATAAACTATCTGCTTTTTTTTTTTTTAATTTCATAATACGAAAATTTGTTAAGTTTCAGCATGGTGTCGATAGTGTCTTTGATAATATCAAGCTATTATCCAATGGCAGATTGAACGAAGCCTGTGACAAAAGCCTGAAAAGTTAAGAGTTTTATACTGACCGATCAACTATATAGTTCAAAATAAGCTACAAGCAAAACGAGAGTATGCGAAACTAATTCTAGCTTTAAAATTTTATTTAGGTGTAGTTCAAATCAGGTTTGTTATTCATCCATATGACCTAAATAAAGGTGTTAGCTTCGACTAAACAACAATGTTTTAAAGCTCACTTTTGTATGCAGGGTGGCAATAGGTCGTCAGGGCTGGTTTTTCGGCACGAGCGTACACATGCGCTAACCTTATTTCAAGCGTTGTTAATTATTGAATAGGAAACCGAGCGCGAACAGTCTCCATAATTCACGTCTATACAAGTTTTGAATGGAGACTTCGTAAAAATTACTGATTTTTAAGGTTTAAAGGTTGACTCTCTGACGCGAATGATTCATTTAGAGTCAGAAATCGTGTAATTTGTGTTATAATAAAGTTTACGAAAGTTCCTAGCTTAAAGGACATCGCGTATTTCGGTCCGCCTATGTGGCCGATCCAAAAGCCAAAAAACAACGCAGCAACACAATGCGTCCGAGTTTTTAAGCATCGTTGATCCGGCCAACGGTATCAGTGACAGATTTTCGTTGTCTACTAATGCCGGAACGATATTTCAACTTTCCTGGAACTGCTACCCTCCAACTTGGCGTAGACAAACAAAACGCTGTTTGCCAGGACCGAAGCCGAAGGCCAGGATCCAGGCGTTTCGGCGGCTTGTGCGTGCCATTCATGCAAATTGGCATAATGAATTTGCGCATGTGCGCCATTATAGCTCTTTGCCGGTACTACTGTGCATAAAACGATGTACGCAGCATTATCTGTAGCTGTCATATCGTAACATAGCGAAGTTCTTCTGCTATGCACTCACATTTTGTTACGTTCTCCGTTTTCTTCTACCTCTTTTGCTTCGCGTTGCCATTAAATCCATCTTCGCATTTGGCGTCTTCTCCAAGTTGAAACAACCATTGTTTGAAAATGGTATTTACCGAGTACTAACTACCTGATGCTGTTCACCGTATGTCCTTCAGCTTGTCTCGGTGTTAAATCCTGATGAACTAATTCAATAAGCGACTATGCGTGGAGTAATGTTTTCAGAGAGGTTACTCTTTTTCCATTTTTAATTTCATGTTTAACAATATTTGATCAGCTGTACATACGGCCCGTTCTATCTGATCTTTTTTAATCAAACGGCATCTTTTTCGCGTTGTCCTGTACACACTGGTGCTGCTTATGGCCTGTGTAAAAAATATGCGCCTGATTCAGCTCCACCACAAACTTTTTTTCAGCGATGAGTTTGTCAAAACATTGTATAACCGGTCAGGTAGCAACAGCAAAAGTGACTTCATAGTATTTTGTGTGCATTGATTGTTTTTGATGAAACATACGGTGGACCACACTGCTACGTTAAGTCAAAATTAATTGGTAATTTATTTTTTAATATCTGAGCAGTTCAATTTGATTTAACTATCGATAATATAACTTTCAGCACAACGGAATGTGAACGTTGTCATTAATGGTTATCGTTGTACACTCATCACGAAAATGGACTGCTTTATTCAGAGCAGTCTGCCTTCGTACAATGTACTTCTACGGCATAACCCAGTTTAATACTTGCCGTAATTTATGCCCCTTGTACATTTAATCTGTGGCATTGAATTGGAACGATTTGACAGATACGTTGTGTTACTTTGCCTCCATTGTCTTTTAACGACTCACCTGAGCCGGATGTATTGTTTTCCTAAGACTTAATCGAACCTCCGAATCCGCCATGTCGCTTGTTAGTCTGTTATCCGCTCTACCCTTTTTAATGTCGTTTCCTATTTTGCTGGCATATGCAACTTGCCTCTCGAATGTAAGTTATACGCTTGTAACTCACAAAGCCTGGGCCGAAACGGCACCGTCTAGTGTACATCTTAGGGGCCGACTAGTGCCTGAGCAGGGTTTCTGAAAGCCGTTTGTCGAACAAACGACATAAGGTACGCTGGCCTTTGTTGAGTACTTCGGCCTATGAATAGAACACGCTTTTGGTGACCTCGTTCTCGCGTAGAAGAGCGTTAACAGGTTACTCTGCCTTGTCAACTCAGCCGGCGAGCGAAGTTTGAAGAGATATTTAGTTATAGCAGGTAGACACAGTGTCCCACTTCAGGCACAATTTTATAAAATAAAAATGTTCTAATCGTGATAGTAACCTTTAGTGAAGGTAACTATCACAATTAGACAAACCGTATTAACACGTAACGTAACGTATGGTAACAAAACGTATTAAGACGTTTAACGGGAGTTATAGCTAAATAAAATGATTAATGTTTTATAGCGCGCTAACGCACATGATTATATTTTTAGTAAGGGCACTTTCCGAAGTGTTTGTCGATATAAATGAATAACTTTGTAGGAGAGAACTTTGTAGGAGCTTGTGTGACGTTTTGTAACAGTTACTGATACAGATAGTTTCAATTATACCTCCTGTTCCTACACGAGCCTAGGCATTAAGGTACAGCCGCCGATTAGATAAAAGCTGTATCAGATCATCAAAAGACGCTATTTTCGCCATAGAAATACATAGCAACGACACTTTTTCGATTGCCTTCTGATTGAAATCACTGCATTTGTCCAAATATATTCACTTTATTTTCTAAGCCCTAACATGTTTTTTAAATGCCGCCCGTCGTTTCATCTAATTATTACACCAGGTCGCGAAGGAACGCACTCGTTTATATTAGTTCTTTAACTAAAAGCTTTAGGTAAGATTTACTATGGTTGAGAAAGCAGCGCTCGGAAAAAAACGTTAAAATTAAATAACAGATTAAGCTTTACGTACGTTTCATTGTTTGCCGTACGTCTGTAGAAATAAATCGTCTAATGATTTCCACTTGTGAAATTGTCTTCAAATCAAAATAGCACCCCTAACATTAATAGCCCTAACTAAAATCGTTTTAAAGTAAAATTAAAAAAAAAAACGCTCATAATCTAAACGTATTAACATAGTACTCGACCTACTCTTGGCCACGTGTATTAATCAGTGAACAGATTCTCGTCATTAACATTTGGCCTTTTAGACTGGTTTGTGCGATTTCCCGCTATGAAAGGCCACTATTTTGAGTAATTTTCCGTTGATTCCAAAGCTATTAGGGTATAACTACAGACGTTCCTCCGCGTTCCTCCGTATTGTTATGGTAAACGAATGGTTCAAAGTGTTAGTAAAGGCACAGCCTATTTATAAGGATACGCTGTATACACTTCTCAATACCTTTATGTAGGCGCACCGTTGAACTGAACCTTTCGAGTGCGGTTGCCCATCTCGCGTTTATCATGTCCCCTAAGTATGTCTTCTCATAGAAGAATCGTTACTTAGATCGGATTTATATATATATGATCATAAAAGTAAGTAATGCAAAAACTAAATATGTACAATGTACGATAGCATACATTCTAAATAGGTTGTGATAGACAACGCGCCTTCTTTACAGGCATGTTACTATCAAAATGTTTTATCGTGACTCATAGTGTCACGGCGATAGCTCCGGCCCGATTATGGTTCTAGCATTTGGAACAGGAGGATGATGACTCATTTTGCTAAGTGGCTTTACAGCGTTTCATTTCGTTAAACTTTTCTTAAGAATTTCCTCTTTTCATAATGTGCCAGGTCAACTTAACCTTTATGTAACACTGAACGGGATGATAGTCGCCGCACATTACTATATACGGTCTACTACTAAGTTGAAGTGGTTAGTTAGTATGGCGGATGGTGTACCTTATTCCCCTACAGAATAATATCATGTTTGTCTATTGTAATTAGTATCGTTTATTTTGCGCTCAATGCGCGGTACATATGAACCTACGCTTTGTTGAAACCATACACTGAATGATCATACATAAATCTCTATTTAAGTAGCGAAGGATAAACTATTGAAGTTCACTTTTGTCTTTCGAATTTTGCAGTTTCAGTAGGTATCAATGTGGTCGGTCATTCGTCGGAACTTGTTGCTTGTCCGGCTCGGTCTGATGCCCGCTAAGACAATGCAAAACTTTTGTTTGACAGAAAGCGAAATTGTAGTTCCTCTTTTAACTAATTTCTTAATAAATATGTCGCACTTCTTTTGTTTGGTCCCGGGCAGATATACGTTTTCTCACTGCTAATACATTCTTTTCGTACTCGCTCATAATAAGTATTGCTGAGGGAGCAAG